>NC_058085.1:117215336-117373846 GCF_014858855.1 Bufo gargarizans
TGAAATAGTATATAGCCAGTTCACAGTGAGTTGGCTAAATACTATACTCCATAAGGACCTGGTCCTCCCCAGTGATAGGAAATAGCCGACTCTAGAGGAGCTGTCTGTTTCCCACCATTTGTAGGGACCTCTTCTTCTGCTTCGTTGATCTGGTTATTGAACTCTGTTAGGATTTAGTTGTTTCTCAATGACTTGGCTAAATCCCCTTGTCTATTAGGACCTGGTCAGTAACTATGACCAGTAACACATCTACATGGATACAGTGTTATAGTATACAAAAAAATTATATAGGTGACTATTGTAGAATAAGCCTCTTTTATGTTTATTTCTATTTCTGAAAAATCTTTACAATAAAAAAAAACTCTCATGTGACTTCTGAGCACTTGTATCTTCAGAAATGTCGTTCCTGTGATATTCATGGTAAACTGCTTTGCAGAAACATCTGGTCATGTGATCTCTGTACTTTCCTTGTATGGATTATACTTACCTGCTCAGTGGCACCCGCGTCGCTGCGGATTTCTGTATGGCCGCTGCTACATCTCCATGTCGTTCGGATCAAAAGATCCAGTGACGGGGGAGCAGCCAATAGCAGGCCGCAACAGTGACCAGACCCAAGGGGGCTTGTTCCAGTCGTGGCCTGCTATTGCCTGCTCTCCCCGTTGCCAGATATTTTGATTCGAGTGACGGGGAGATGCAGAGGCGGCCATGCAGGGATCGGGAGCGACGCGGGTGCCCTGAGCACGTATAATCCATACAAGGGGCCCGAGATATTTTCGATATCAGATAACCCCTTTAACATTATTTGTTTAAAAAACAAATTAGAAATTTCCTATATTCTCAAAAGGACCTTTTCCATCTATGTCGTACTAGGGAGGAATCATACTGCTGAGGTCCTTTTCAAGGATAGGATTTAGCCGACTCGCATTGAAGTGACTATTTCCCGTACCCCAAAAGGACCTTTTCCCCTCTATTATGGAGGAATCAATCATACTGCTGAGGTCCTTTTCAGGGATGGGATCCATCAAAGCAAAATGGGCGCGCCGAACGGTGAGGAGACGGAGCCTCTAGGTGCTGCAGCAACGCCCCAATAGCACCTAGAGGCTCATTTGCATATTTTTAAAGTTAGTTTTCTGGGCAAACGGCGGAATGTAGGCAGATAAAAGTTACACAGTTATGTACTGCCGACATTAGCACATCGCTGATGTCAGCCAGCTACATAACGAACTTTGTGATGATGGAAACCCTTTAACAAGGCTTCATCTTCCTCACTAAAGGGAAATCTACGCCGTATTGTTTGGGAATAAATAATTTCCTATCTGGCGTCTTCCATTCCCTTTTTATCATATCATGCATATTTTTAAGGACTGGGAAGACTCGTTTTTTCTTATGTTCAAGTCCACTAAACATTTTGTCCTGGACGGACCTATGGACTTTCTCGTCTGAGAGGTCAATGGTCGCCCTAATGGCTTTAATCAATTCTTTCAATTAAAATCTGTATCAGATCCAGAGGAATCAACAGAGTCCAAACTTCCTTGGTCTGAATCTGAGGAGCTAGAATACCACATTTTTTGTTCCCTACGTTTAGAGGTAGATGGACCCGGGCTGTTTGGATAAAGCTGAGCGCATCTCCTCTCTAATTACATCCCTTCATTCCTCCCTGATAGATGGAACCAAATCTTTGGCCATATTTGCAGTACATGTTTCTGGTAATTTTACCAAACACACTACACATTTCCTAATTTTAGGGGTGGATTTTGTTTTCTGCACACCATCCTTATCACTCTGCACGCATATAGGAGAAATTTGACAGAAACACAAGAGGTTAGCATAAGTATACAGCATCCCCCAAGTGAAAGTAACCCACCGCAGCAGGGCTCATGGCGGACTCCATCTGGCCTGATCCCAATTCCAACCTCCGCCATGTTTGCCCCCCTTTTTATTTTCCTTACCTGCAGACCTCAGATCAGAGGGCGACTTCCGCCTTGATCTACGTTAGTCACATAACCAGAAGTACCGCTGGAACGCATGCGACTTCCTGTGACGTCATAGTCATGCACCGAAGATTCGGGATGCCATGAGGAGTGCTGAAAAGACAGGAGGAACTAAGTGTCTGGTTGGCACATGGACCTCCACCCCGGCGCGCAGAGCAGGAGGTAAGGTGCAGGATCCCTTACCTACAGACTTCCAGCACCCCAAAGCCCAACTAGGGAACGGGTGCTGCCTGCATCCCTCATGTGCCTAGGCATAATGACAGTAAAATCGCCACCTCTGCCTTCCGGCACAGAAGTGGACCCACAGCAAGTGCCGTGAGGATTAACCCGTCTACCACCTGGAGGGACAGGAAGACAGTGAGGAGCCGGAGGAGGGTCATTTATTCTTCCTGTCCCTACCTGGTCGGAGGCGGGTCATCTCTCATGGTATGCCGTCATGAAGGATGAAAGGGGAAAATAGAACATGTCCTATTCTTGTCTGCAATTGCAGACAAGATTAGTCATTTTCTATTATAGTATGGGTGATGTACATTGCTGTGTCCTGCGGATCCGTAAACCACTTACGAACATGTGAATGGACCCTTAGCCGACTCACACTGAAGTGACTATTTCCCATAGCCCAAAAGGACCTTTTCCCTTTATTATGGAGGATTCATACTGCTGAGGTCCTTTTCAGGGATAGGATTTAGCGACCCTGCCTGGCATACTGTGCAGGAGCGACAGTGTAAACGTCTCCTGTGTCTCTCCCAGTATTGATTTTGGTTATTGATTTGTGTCTGCTGTCTCCATGTGTTTTTGTCTGTCCTGGCTCATTTGGTTTCCACTTTGTTTTGGCTGATCTGTCACTAGTCAGTTATTTTGACCCCACTGTACCTTCCCCGTATAGGGGGAATTAAGGAGTGACTGTGGACTAGGAGATCGTGCAAACAGTTAGGAACATTGTTAGGGTAGGTGAGCATCAGAAGTGTCCTTTCTGTGACACATGATTGAAGCGTTGTACAATGCAGGGAGTCCCCTCGTAGCAGTAGATGCTGCTCCCTAGTAGCAAAGGTCACCAAGGCTGTGTAATGTGTGTGTCTGCTACATCATACATAGGCCCTGATTTATCAGAACTTCACTCCACAATTCTGGCATCAAAAAGTGCAAAATATGGCTTTTGTAACTTTTTTGCTATTAATTGCGCCAAATTTAGCATTTTTACACAACTCATGCTAGTTTTGCAATATGGATGGAAAAGTGGGTGTGGTTAGCTATGTTAATGATTATTACTCCAGATTTATCATTGAGATTTTTTAAAAGTCGCACTCTCACTCCAGGAGGGAAAAATAGGAAAACGGGAGGAGCTTCTCTAGAAGACGTGTTGGGTGTAAGAACGAGCCACGTTTATCAGACCGCCTGTGACGTGTGATGAATGCGGAATAAAGGTCTCCAACCCAGACTCAAGCAAAACGGACTTCAAATACTCTCCTCTCATGATCAATTCCCCCAGAGTGTGCCATCGGAGACACATGCAAACAGTTTACCAAAGTATATAGTTATAAAAAAAAAAGACGACAATTATTTGAAATGTTTACATATTTTATTCATCTAAAAACATTATTTAACCACAAATGATGGTTATCCCTATAAAAAAAAATATGCAGGATTAAAAATGGTAAACTAAACAGCATTGTAGGGCACGTCACACTCTTTCAAACAGGACTTTTTTTTTATCTGGTGAGATGCTCCCATATTGAGACACGTGTGTCGCCCGTTCCATGCACTGGGGACCGGAATAACCAATGTAATCTCGCCCATGTCAGCAATTTGTAATCTTCAACAGAGGAGTTGCAATATTCTAACACTTCTGGTCCCCCATGTACCCCCAGACTATACCCACACTGTTACCAGCACCCCACTGGTCCCCCATGTACCCCCAGACTACACCCACACTGTTACCAGCACCCCACTGGTCCCCCATGTACCCCCAGACTACACCCACACTGTTACCAGCACCCCACTGGTTCCCCATGTACCCCCAGACTACACCCACACTGTTACAAGCACCCCACAAGCTTTACATATACCTTTTGTAAGGGACAAAAAAATAAATAAATAAAAAATCTCAAGCATGCCACCATCCTCTGTGTCCCTCCAGCACACCGTGCCAGTGCTAAACCATGTTACCCCAGTGCACCCACAGAATCCTAACCAGTAGTACACCATTATAAACATGCCTAAACTGTACTCGCCAAATCCTGACCTAGCCCACCTCTAACCCAGTTAAAGGGGTCCTCTCACTTCTGCACATAGCATTCATCATGTAGATCAGGCCTGCTCAACCTGATGCCCTTCAGCTGTTCTAAAACTACAACTACGATCATTCCCATACATCCTACAGCTTTCAGCCTACAGAAGGGCATGGTGGGAGTTGTACTTTTACAACAGCTAAAGGGCCGCAGATTGAGCATCCCCTGATGTAGAAAAAGTTAATACAAGCCACCTTCTAATGTGCTGTGATTCTCCACATTGCCTCCATTGCTGGCTAGATTCATTTTTCGGCGGAACAGAAATAAATAGCGGTGGTGTGTACAGGGGCCTAAGAGGTGAGCGTGCAGGAAACCGTTACTGGTCTAAATAACATGAGGTAAGAGCGAAGTGAGAAAGTCCGGTCCAATATGGCGGATGCTCCCTCTACTTTACCACTTGGCTTTAATAGCCTGCATTCGCTACATGCATCTCACACACACATCAGCGTGTGTGAGGTGCATGTGGTATTAGAAGCGTGTGGGGCAGTGTGAGCTGCGTGTGGTATTAGAAGCGTGTGGGGCAGTGTGAGGTGCGTGTGGTATTAGAAGCGTGTGGGCAGTGTGAGGTGCGTGTGGTATTAGAAGCGTGTGGGGCAGTGTGAGGTGCGTGTGGTATTAGAAGCGTGTGGGGCAGTGTGAGGTGCGTGTGGTATTAGAAGCGTGTGGGGCAGTGTGAGGTGCGTGTGGTATTAGAAGCGTGTGGGCAGTGTGAGGTGCGTGTGGTATTAGAAGCGTGGGGGGCAGTGTGAGCTGCGTGTGGTATTAGAAGCGTGTGGGCAGTGTGAGGTGCGTGTGGTATTAGAAGCGTGTGGGCAGTGTGAGGTGCGTGTGGTATTAGAAGCGTGGGGGGCAGTGTGAGCTGCGTGTGGTATTAGAAGCGTAGGGGGCAGTGTGAGCTGCGTGTGGTATTAGAAGCGTAGGGGGCAGTGTGAGGTGCGCGTGGTATTAGAAGCGTGTGGGGCAGTGTGAGGTGCGCGTGGTATTAGAAGCGTGTGGGCAGTGTGAGGTGCGCGTGGTATTAGAAGCGTGTGGGCAGTGTGAGGTGCGTGTGGTATTAGAAGCGTGTGGGCAGTGTGAGGTGCGTGTGGTATTAGAAGCGTGTGGGCAGTGTGAGGTGCGTGTGGTATTAGAAGCGTGTGGGCAGTGTGAGCTGCGTGTGGTATTAGAAGCGTGTGGGCAGTGTGAGCTGCGTGTGGTAATAGAAGCGTAGGGGGCAGTGTGAGGTGCGTGTGGTAATAGAAGCGTGTGGGGCAGTGTGAGCTGCGTGTTGTAATAGAAGCGTGTGGGGCAGTGTGAGCTGCGTGTTGTAATAGAAGCGTAGGGGGCAGTGTGAGCTGCGTGTGGTAATAGAAGCGTAGGGGGCAGTGTGAGCTGCGTGTGGTAATAGAAGCGTAGGGGGCAGTGTGAGCTGCGTGTGGTAATAGAAGCGTAGGGGGCAGTGTGAGCTGCGTGTGGTAATAGAAGCGTAGGGGGCAGTGTGAGCTGCGTGTGGTAATAGAAGCGTAGGGGGCAGTGTGAGCTGCGTGTGGTAATAGAAGCGTAGGGGGCAGTGTGAGCTGCGTGTGGTAATAGAAGCGTAGGGGGCAGTGTGAGCTGCGTGTGGTAATAGAAGCGTAGGGGGCAGTGTGAGCTGCGTGTGGTAATAGAAGCGTGTGGGGCAGTGTGAGCTGCGTGTGGTAATAGAAGCGTGTGGGGCAGTGTGAGGTGTGTGGTAATAGAAGCGTGGGGCAGTGTGAGGTGTGTGGTAGGTAGGGGGGGGTCTGCCCCCTACTGCCTGGCAGCATCTGATCTCTTACATGGGGCTATGATACGCACAATTAACCCCTCAGGTGTGGCACCTGAGGGGTTAATTGTGCTGATCACAGCCCCCAGTAAGAGATCGGGTGCTGCCAGGCAGGAGGGGGCAACGCCTCTGTGTTAGAATATACTGTCGGATCTGAGTTATCAAGATCTAACTCAAATCCGATGTTATATTCTAACATAGAGGCGTTCCCATGGTGACGGGGACGCTTCAAGTTAAAATATACCCTGTCTTTACAGTGAAAGTCAATGGGGGGCGGATCCGTTTGCAAATGCACCATATTGTGTCAACGTCAAACGGATCTGTCCCCATTGACTTGCATCGCAAGTCAGGACGGATCCGTTTGGCTCCGCACGGCCAGGCGGACACAAAAAACGACTTTTTCCTTCATGTCCGTGGATCCTCCAAAAATCAAGGAAGACCCACGGAAGAAAAAATGGACACGAATCACGGACCAACGGAACCCGTTTTTGCGGACCACAAAAAAAAAACGGTCGTGTGCATGAGTCCTAATACCGCCGGTAATTACCCGATGAGCAAGCAAAAGGCAGATTGTGCTAATTACAGTCTGCCGCGGGCAAATAACTGTACAGCCTGGAGACAACGATGGCTGCATGTAATAGCGGCGTCCTCCTCAGCAGCCGAGTCCTTCCTTAGCGCCTGGAAAATCTGCCTCTCTAATACAGACTTTACACACACTACCAACAGCATACACTGCCACACACTGCTGTCCCCCTTCACATACAACCAGATACCCCCTCCCTCAGCATCCACGCAGCTGCCCCCCCATACAAGATACCCCCTCCCTCAGCATCCACGCAGCTTCCCTCCCATACAAGATACCCCCTCCCTCAGCATCCACGCAGCTGCCCCCCCCATACAAGATACCCCCTCCCTCAGCATCCACGCAGCTGCCCCCCCCATACAAGATACCCCCTCCCTCAGCATCCACGCAGCTGCCCCCCCCATACAAGATACCCCCTCCCTCAGCATCCACGCAGCTGCCCCCCCCATACAAGATACCCCCTCCCTCAGCATCCACGCAGCTGCCCCCCCATACAAGATACCCCCTCCCTCAGCATCCACGCAGCTGCCCCCCCATACAAGATACCCCCTCCCTCAGCATCCACGCAGCTGCCCCCCCATACAAGATACCCCCTCCCTCAGCATCCACGCAGCTGCCCCCATACAAGATACCCCCTCCCTCAGCATCCACGCAGCTGCCCCCCCATACAAGATACCCCCTCCCTCAGCATCCACGCAGCTGCCCCCCCATACAAGATACCCCTCCCTCAGCATCCACGCAGCTGCCCCCCCATACAAGATATACCCCCCTAAGCATCAACGCAGCTGCCCCCCATACAAGATATACCCCCCCTCAGCATCAACGCAGCTGCCCCCCCATACAAGATATACCCCCCCTCAGCATCAACGCAGCTGCCCCCCCATACAAGATATACCCCCCTCAGCATCAACGCAGCTGCCCCCCCATACAGATATACCCCCCCTCAGCATCAACGCAGCTGCCCCCCCATACAAGATATACCCCCCCTCAGCATCAACGCAGCTGCCCCCCCATACAGATATACCCCCCCTCAGCATCAACGCAGCTGCCCCCCCATACAAGATATACCCCCCCTCAGCATCAACGCAGCTGCCCCCCCATACAAGATATACCCCCCTCAGCATCAACGCAGCTGCCCCCCCATACAAGATATACCCCCCTCAGCATCAACGCAGCTGCCCCCCCATACAGATATACCCCCCCTCAGCATCAACGCAGCTGCCCCCGCATACAGATATACCCCCCCCCAGCATCAACGCAGCTGCCCCCCATACAGATATACCCCCCCTCAGCATCAACGCAGCTGCCCCCCCATACAGATATACCCCCCCTTAGCATCAACGCAGCTGTCCCCCCATACAAGATATACCCCCCCAACGCAGCTGCCCCCCCATACAAGATATACCCCCCTCAGCATCAACGCAGCTGCCCCCCCATACAGATATACCCCCCCTCAGCATCAACGCAGCTGTCCCCCCCATACAGATATACCCCCCTCAGCATCAACGCAGCTGCCCCCCCATACAGATATACCCCCCCTCAGCATCAACACAGCTGCCCCCCCCCATACAGATATACCCCCCCTCAGCATCAACGCAGCTGCCCCCCCATACAGATATACCCCCCTCAACACAGCTGCCCCCCCATACAGATATACCCCCCCTCAACGCAGCTGCCCCCCCATACAAGATATACCCCCCTCAGCATCAACGCAGCTGCCCCCCCCCCCAGCATCAACGCAGCTTTCCCCCCATACAAGATATACCCCCCCAACGCAGCTGCCCCCCATACAAGATACCCCCTCCCTCAGCATCCACGCAGCTGCCCCCCCATACAAGATATACCCCCTCCCTCAGCATCCACGCAGCTGCCCCCCCATACAAGATATACCCCCCTCAGCATCAACGCAGCTGCCCCCCCATACAAGATATACCCCCCTCAGCATCAACGCAGCTGCCCCCCCATACAAGATATACCCCCCTCAGCATCAACGCAGCTGCCCCCCCATACAAGATATACCCCCCTCAGCATCAACGCAGCTGCCCCCCCATACAAGATATACCCCCCTCAGCATCAACGCAGCTGCCCCCCCATACAAGATATACCCCCCTCAGCATCAACGCAGCTGCCCCCCCATACAAGATATACCCCCCCTCAGCATCAATGTAGCTGCCCCCCCATACAGATATACCCCCCTCAGCATCAACGCAGCTGCCCCCCCATACAAGATATACCCCCCTCAGCATCAACGCAGCTGCCCCCCCATACAAGATATACCCCCCTCAGCATCAACGCAGCTGCCCCCCCATACAAGATATACCCCCCTCAGCATCAACGCAGCTGCCCCCCCATACAAGATATACCCCCCTCAGCATCAACGCAGCTGCCCCCCCATACAAGATATACCCCCCTCAGCATCAACGCAGCTGCCCCCCCATACAAGATATACCCCCCCTCAGCATCAACGCAGCTGCCCCCCCATACAGATATACCCCCCTCAGCATCAACGCAGCTGCCCCCCCATACAAGATATACCCCCCCTCAGCATCAACGCAGCTGCCCCCCATACAAGATATACCCCCCCTCAGCATCAACGCAGCTGCCCCCCCATACAAGATATACCCCCCTCAGCATCAACGCAGCTGCCCCCCCATACAGATATACCCCCCCTCAGCATCAACGCAGCTGCCCCCCCATACAGATATACCCCCCTCAGCATCAACGCAGCTGCCCCCCCATACAGATATACCCCCCCAGCATCAACGCAGCTGCCCCCCCCATACAGATATACCCCCCCTCAGCATCAACGCAGCTGCCCCCCCATACAGATATACCCCCCCTTAGCATCAACGCAGCTGTCCCCCCATACAAGATATACCCCCCCAACGCAGCTGCCCCCCCATACAAGATATACCCCCCTCAGCATCAACGCAGCTGCCCCCCCATACAGATATACCCCCCCTCAGCATCAACGCAGCTGTCCCCCCCATACAGATATACCCCCCTCAGCATCAACGCAGCTGCCCCCCCATACAGATATACCCCCCTCAGCATCAACACAGCTGCCCCCCCCCATACAGATATACCCCCCCTCAGCATCAACGCAGCTGCCCCCCATACAGATATACCCCCCCTCAACGCAGCTGCCCCCCCATACAGATATACCCCCCCTCAACGCAGCTGCCCCCCCCATACAAGATATACCCCCCTCAGCATCAACGCAGCTGCCCCCCCCAGCATCAACGCAGCTTTCCCCCCATACAAGATATACCCCCCCAACGCAGCTGCCCCCCCATACAAGATATACCCCCCCCCAGCATCAACGCAGCTGCCCCCCCCCATACAAGATATACCCCCCCTCAGCATCAACGCAGCTGCCCCCCATACAGATATACCCCCCTCAGCATCAACGCAGCTGCCCCCCCATACAGATATACCCCCCTCAGCATCAACGCAGCTGCCCCCCCATACAGATATACCCCCCCTCAGCATCAACGCAGCTGTCCCCCCCATACAGATATACCCCCCCCTCAGCATCAACGCAGCTGTCCCCCCATACAAGATATACCCCCCCAACGCAGCTGCCCCCCATACAAGATATACCCCCCCTCAGCATCAACGCAGCTGCCCCCCCCATACAGATATACCCCCCCCCTCAGCACCAACGCAGCTGTCCCCCCATACAAGATATACCCCCCCAACGCAGCTGCCCCCCATACAAGATATACCCCCCTCAGCATCAACGCAGCTGCCCCCCCATACAGATATACCCCCCCCCAGCATCAACGCAGCTGCCCCCCCCATACAGATATACCCCCGCCCCCTCAGCATCAACGCAGCTGTCCCCCCATACAAGATACCCCCCCTCAACTCAGCTGCCCCCCCCCCCCCCATACAAGATATACCCCCGGTGTAAAATCCCTCACTGCACATCACCAACAGTTTCAATACAAAATCAGTTACTCCATCAGTAGGCTCCGCAGACTTCTACATCGCTGCAGGCGTTTTTTAGTTCACTCCCCCCACTGCTGACCCGAGCGAGCTCCATGATGCATGTAAAAAAGAGCGCGGCTCTCCTATTTCCGATCCACGTGATCTAGGAGAGCCACGTGATGTTATGACGTCAGGAGGTCCTTCCCGAATATAGTATTTAGCCATTACCATGTTTGATTGGAGGCTGTGTAGTAGGGTGGTGTATGTGAGAGGGGCTATGTGGGATTGTACACTGAGATGGTAGGGGGTGGTTGTAGATGCTGATGGAGGGGGTATATGGTTGTATAGGGGGCTGTGTTGCATTTATGCTGTGCCGGAGGTGTCTGTGAGGGGGCTGTGTTGGATTTTATGCCGTGGCGGAGGTGTCTGGGTTGTATATGGAGGGAGGTGTCTGTGCGGGGGCTGTGTTGCATTTATGCCGTGGCGGAGGTGTCTGTGAGGGGGCTGTGTTGGATTTTATGCCGTGGCGGAGGTGTCTGTGAGGGGGCTGTGTTGGATTTTTTTGCCGTGGCGGAGGTTTCTGTGAGGGGGCTGTGTTGGATTTTATTCTGAGACAGGGGGTTGTGTTGAAGGGTGCTGTATGTGATGGGGAAAACGTGTCTTAGCTTGTCACTGTGGAGTGATCAAGCTGGTAGACGATCATAAGGCGCATTACCACGACCCGGTACAGGATACAACAAAGTTTTCCCTGCCGCGGTCCTTTTGGGGCAGGGGAAATAGCCACTTCAGTGTGAGTCGGCTAAGGCTACTTTCACACTAGCGGCACGGACCTCCGTCAGGCTGTTCCGTCGGGTGAACAGCCTGTTGGATCCGCCCTACCGCTAGTGAATGTGTGCCCCCGGACTGCCGCTCCGTCCCCATTGACAATAATGAGGACGGAGGCACGGCGAGAGGCTGCCGGAATAAAACTACGACATGTCTGACATTTATTCCGGCAGCCTCTCGCCGGAACTCCGCCCCACCCCCATTATAGTCAATGGGGACGGAGCGGCAGTCCGCGCGCACACGTTCACTAGTGGCAGGACAGATCTTACAGGCTGTTCACCCGATAGAACAGCCTGCCGGAGGTCCGTGTCGCTAGTGTGAAAGTAGCCTAAATCCTGTGCTTGAAAAAAGACCTCAGAAGTATAAATCCTCTATACTCCATAATCGAGGGAAAAGGTCCTTTTGGAGTATGGGAAATAGCCACTCCAGTGTGAGTCAGCTAAATCCTATCCCTGAAAAAGGACCTCAGCAGTATGAATCCTTTCTAGTACATAATAGCTGAAAAAGGTCCTTTTGAGAATATAGGAAACTTCAAATTTTTAAAAAGGGTTTAGATGAATTCTTAAAAGTAAACAACATTAATGCTTATGTAAACGTGTAGAATTCTTAGTCTCAATTCCATATGGGATTCACATCCAAACCCTATCCCTTGGTTGAACTTGATGGACTTATGTAATTTTTTTTTTTTAAACAAATAATGTTAAAGTGGTTATCTGATATCGAAAATATCCCCACCAATTCCCGGGCCCCTTGTATGGATTATACTTACGTGCTCAGGGCACCCGCGTTGCTCCGGATCCCTGCATGGCCACCACTGCATCTTCCTTGTCACTCAGATCAAAATATCCGGTGACGGGGATAGCAGGCTGCGACTGGGACGAGCCCCCATCACCAGATGCCCCCGTTACTGGATGTTTTGATCTGAGCGACGGGGAGATGCAGCGGCCATGCCACTGAGCAGGTAACTATAATCCATACAAGGGGCCCGGGCATTGGCGGGGATATTTTCGATATCGGATAACCCCTTTAACTTCTAGGAAAGTACAGAGATCACATGACCAGATGTTTCTGAAAAGCGCTTTACCATGAATATCACAGGACTGGACATTTCTGCAGATACAAGTACTAAGAAGTCACATGATAGTTTAAAAAAAAAAAAAAATTGTAAAGATTTTTCAGAAATAAAAATAAACATAAATGAGGCTTATTCTACAATAGTCACCTATATAACTTTATTGTATACTATATAACTGCATCCATGTAGAAGCTGGGTTACTGGACATAGTCAATGACCAGGTCCTAATAGACAAGGGGATTTAGCCAAGTCATTGAGAAGCAACTAAATCCTAACACAGTTCAGTAACCAGATCAACGAGGCAGAAGAGGTCCCTACAAATGATGGGAAATAGCCAGCTCCTGTAGAGTCGGCTATATCCTATCACTGGTAAGGACCAGGTCCTTATGGAGTATAGGATTTAGCCAACTCCCTGTGAACCGGCTATATACTATTTCAGTTCAGGACCTGACCACTAGGGGGCAAAAAGGTTCTTACCGGTGATAGGAAATAGACAGCTCACACTGAGTCGTCTATTTATCACTGGTGAGGACCAGGTCCTTACAGAGTATAGTATTTAGTCACAACCTTTCTGTTTACTCCAGGCAGGTAATTATTTTGCGGGCGCACTGCTGACGTAATAACGTTTTCCCGGAAACGGAAATAAGCAAAACCCTTGAAACGCACGGCGGAGGTCATGTGACCAGTTAAAGGTCCATGTCACGTGGGCAGTGTCGGGTTAGAGTTATGTGCATTTTGCCTTATTCTAGTATCCTGTTGTGGGGCTACAAGTACCAGCATGCACTGGGGGCGGGGCCTTTTAGCTTCACAGAGCTGGGACTTCATGCATTCAGAGGTCGTATAGCTGGACTGTGTGTTGCAGTCGTGTATTTCAGTTGTACACGTCATTCTGTATGGCGGATCAGCTTAGTTCACCACATGTTGTACAGTTCCAACAGCCTCATGTAAATGAAATCTGGGTGTGGCGGCTAGACTCCTATAGCTGCTGGAAGGATAGGCCTGCCCCTCACTCCTCCTACACGGATGGATCAGTGATTCTCGAATAATTGGTTCTTATTGATACAGCGATCGTTTATTTCGCCCCTTACACCCTGGTTGACATAGGACTAGTTTCATAGTGAAAAATGACAAGAAGTCATGAAAGGGTTACCCGGATTTGAACCAGGGACCCCACAATCTGTACTCACATGTTTTAACACTGAGCTATACTATCGCCTCTGCCTCCCAAGCTGTCTGTGACTGTACATGAGCCTATACAGCTAAATGATTTCCTATTTCCTGCATCAACTACAAAGAGATGCATGTCACAAAGAAGCATTTTCTACTTCACAGCTATTGATTTATATTTATTTTTTTCTGTTCAAAAAGCGGCTACCTTGACTGTATCGGTAGACTTCAGGGGGCGATGTAATAGACATTTAGGTAAGGAAACTTATTATAAACTGGCGCTTTATGCCGGCCTATGATATCCCATGTCCTGCCAAAGGATGCCCCTAATTTATGACGAGGTGCGCACATCCTCCGACAGCCCATACATCTACACTGAAATCTACGTCAGCTCCAAGCTGTCATAGGTTTAAGCCCTGGTGTAAAAGAAGATACATTTACTGGCCCTGTCCCCTTTTCTGAAAAGTGGCGAGGGTGGCCTAGAAACGCCACTAGATTTAGGTTTGCAAATTTCCCTCTTAGAGATATTAATGTGCAATATATCCCTGGGTGGTGAACTAATTGGATTAGGTATGTTTTAAAAATGCATCATGGAATAGTATAAGAAACAAAAAAAAAAAAACACCATGCCAAAGGGGGCACCTGGATCTGAATCAGGTAGCTGGGGTCAATGATAATGTTGATCACAGACATTTAATCCTCTCAGATGTTGTGGTCAAATGTGACTATGGTATCTAATAGCTGAAAACCCAGAAGCACTGCCTGGAACGGCTCCCCCACACAGCGATCGGGGGAGCCATTCATTCGCTGTGAAAGGTTTGAGGTTGCTGGAGACTACCAGGCCTTTCTCAGGTATATTCCAATGTAGGCCTGCAGGTGGCAGCACTACATTGGAATATACCGAATTTTTTTATTTATCAACATATTCAATTCCATTGCTAAACAGAAATAGCAATCTGACAACTGCATATTGATAAGCCTTTGGGGGCCTAAAAAAAAAAGTTAAAGAATAAAAAAAAAAAATTTAACAATTCAAATCATCCCCTTTCCCCGGAATAAAAATTAACAATATTTAACCCATATGGCAAACAGCGTAACAGAGGAATGGCCAATTCCCCATTTATTCGTTGCTTCACCTCCCTAAAAAAGAATAAGAAGTGATTAAGAAGCCATACACACTTCAAAATGGTATAAAAAAACTATAGATCATCCTGCAAAAAATGAGCCCTCATACAGCTCCGTAGACATGTTTATAAAAGTTATAGGGGTCAGCTCTGAGCCGTCGATGCAGGAACGTCAAAAGACCTCTTAAGGTATCCTGTGGTTTCTGTCACCAAAGCAGGATAGAACTCCATTCCCAGCCATTGCCTCAGGGTGCAATCACTACATTGTACACACTGTACTGTTAGTGAACTATTCCTGCATGAAATGGTGCAAGAAGGGGTACAAACAGTATTATAGTAAATCAATTATTATATACTAACATATTCTTCAATTTAAAAAAAATGAAGGGGGCACCCGGATTTGAACCAGGGACCTCTCGATCTGCAGTCGAATGCTCTACCACTGAGCTATACCCCCTTGCTGTGCAGTGCTTCTTTTTTTCCTAATGAAACCTTTTGGAGCACTTGGAAAACAAAACAAACCTGATAAGCAAGCTTCCACAAATGATCATCTGTGAAGGTTCTCATTCATCCAGGTCATGGTATATCAGTAGTAATAAGTCAGAGCAACATGACTGGTTGTATTTTTTTTTTTTTTTTTAAAGGTGTGTCGCCAAATAGCTTTCTCAATTAAAATTGCTTGTACAAGAAGTCTCTAGTAGTAAATGCTGTTGACATCAGTCATGCAAATACAATCATCTTACCTCCATGACTGTAACACGGGTCACCAGTATTTAATGCTGGAGATTTCTCGTACAAGCCATTCTAACTCAGAGAGCCAGTTGGATGAAAAGTGAAGCGTCTTCAGAAAAATACAAATACAGTCCAGTATTAGTCCATAAAGTCCAGTTGCTCTGTGTTATTACTACTGATATCCACATATGATGAGCTGTTACCATGTGGGGTAGTTTTGGGTTGGCACTGTAGAGGAAATGTATTATGGCATGATGCCTCGGAATGCTTCTCCACTCTTCATAGTAGGGGAAGCAGGGGGCAAACAGTATTACGGGTGGGCATCTGTGGCAGACACTGTTATTGATGAATGTGTGACAGACATTTCTCAGAAAGACGAAAAGGGATCCAGCAAGTAAAATAAAATCTTTCTTCCGTGGTTCACATAAAAAAAATGTCATGTTCCCTGACGCGTTTCAACCAAATTATCGGTCTTTTTCATAGACTAAAGTACATAGACACAATGGTCACTTATGAAGGAAGGTCCAATCTGTGGCACCCACTCTTATGGGGACAGCTGTGCTTGACATTGGTAGCAGGGAATACATTTTGGGAAAGGGTTGTCTCATATTTGCATATTTTCTAAAATGTCTAAGTAAATAAAATGATATTATTGTAAAATTTTATTATTGCATCAAGCTTTAGGGATAGACTGGCCGATATTTAGGCAGATAATTGCTCATGAGCGTTTGCATGAAAGTGTAATACTGCCACCGATTGACCGATGAATTTTTAAGCATGCTTAAAAACCAGGATTGGAGACTACACAGACATAAGGTATAAGGCAAATGTCTGCTCCTGTTCTGTGTTTAGAGCCGCACCTGGTTTTGGCTCACAATCGCTGACCGAACACCTGACGTGTGAATGAGGCATAATGCAGGCTTTACTCTGGGAAACAAGCCAGTCACTACCGCAAGAGAACAAACATATCAAAGTAAACATCCAGCTTCAATACCCCTTTAATGAATCAGTGATAATGTACTAACAATGTCACACCCAGAAACCAGCTTAATGACAAGAGAAAGGGCTGACTTCACCAAAACAAGACGACTTGTTGCGGAGGGAGGGAGTATTCCGACGATATCCAAAACGCCCATTGTAACCAATCAGAGGGTGGAAGTTAGAAAGAAAGCTGCTGTGACCGGTGAACAATGTCCGGCAGTGTCCTGAGAGAACATTCAAAAGAAGACAGTGAAAAACTGGTAGAACAATTAATCCCAATGTCATCAATTTAAGGCAATTGTATGAAAATCTCCCTAGTGCCTCTAGGGGGCCTTACACACATGAATTTGGCTGTAGTGGTTCCTTTTTTCATTTAGCACTGGTGTTCTTTTAATATTTATATTTTTTGCCACCTGCTGTTTTTTTTTAGCTTTTTTTCCTAGTAATTTTTGCACACAATGCGCCTTACCACTAGCGTTTTCTTGATGGCATATTTCCCCTATAGAGGAAGTGATGTCAAAAAGCCTGGAAAAATGCCAAAATCTCCAGTGTGCTGCGTTTCTGGAAAGAAGCAAGAGAGATGAAAACCCCTAAGGAACACAAATGCCAGGAGCAAAACAAAAACAAAAAACGTTGTGTGTCCTGCTATTAATATTTCCCATGGACTTTCAGCTAACATCGGGAGCTTGCAGCAAAAAAAAAAAACATTACCATAAAGGCTGGTGCAAAAGAAGCAAAAAATAAATAAAAATATGCAGAAATGGCAGGAAAAAACTGTGTGAACCCACCCTACCATGCACACGGCCATTGGTCGGCCGTTCCGTGCATTGGGGACCGCAATTTTGCGGTCCCCAATGCACGAGCAACATCCATTTGGATTCCGCAGATGGATCTAGACCCATTCCACTTGAATGGGGTGGGGTTCCGTGCCTTTATTCCGCACCTTCCGGATTGCGGACCCATTCAAGTAATTGGGTCCGCATCCGTGATACAGTGCAAAAACTGCTGGGGCCTGTATATTGCGGACCTGCTGTTTGCGGACATATACTCAGAGTCATCATTTATTCCTTTTAAATTTCTAGTGCTCTGGTTTGTGACCTAGCAGTATATGGCACATGACCACCACAGCCAATCACTGGCCTCAGCAGCCCAGTGTATTTAAAAATAAAATAATATTTAATAAAAAGGAGGGTGTTTATTTTATGTTGGGAGGGTCTTTTATCTTCTATGAAACTCTTATATACTCAATATTACATAAAAAAAAATTTTGGGGATATTTTCTTACTGTACTCCTACCTTAGGTGTCTGCAGTCACCACCCAGTCCATACCCTAGCCCTGGTGCATTGTAGAGTAATAGTCACTCGGCAGCTGGCTTAGGTGGCAGCGAACAAAACAAGGGCTGCCCAAAGACTTTCGTCACTCGCCTATGTACTCTTCACTCGCTTTTTTGGCAGATTTTCCATTTTTATAATTTTTTTCCAGTTACAAAGCAAGGGTTAACAGCCAAACCAAACTTTTTTTTTTTTTAATCAAATATCTTTATTAGTTGTTTTTTTCCAAACATAAACAATATACAAATATATATAAAACAAGGAGGAGCGTAGTTAATATGTCTTTTACATCTCCAAATGTATAATCAGTTATATACATGCTAGTAAAGTGCTATTATGACACATTTTCCTGATAGGCCAGTCAGTATATAAAAACACAAAGTGCCCCAGGGTGGTAACTGATCTCCCTCTTCCCTTATCGAACCAAACCTATTCCCCCCCCCCCCCCCCCCCCCCAGGCCAGGCCACGGCTGTCGCAGAGGAAGACTCCGCCCTCATTCTGGCTGTTTCATAGTACGCTGTAAATCATGCTATATTCACCTAATGTACGCGAGTACTGCCGCCTAGTCATCCTCTACCAATTCAGTGTAAAAGGAATATTCACTATTAAGTCTTGGATTTCCGATTATCAGTTTCACTTCAGCCGTATAGCTTTCAGTTATGTCCGGTGTTTCTCCCCTTTACGTTTAATGAGTTCAAATTATTTTACTCTTTGCATTAGTCTTTCCCACTCCTGTAATGTAGGAGCCCTATCTATCACCCAGTTCCTAAGGATTAGTACCTTGGCCACTAGGATTCCCTTTAACCAACAGATCTGTTCACTTTTTGATACTTTATGTTTAAACTCAGGGGGGAAAAGTCAGAGTATAGCTACTTCAATAGTTAGCGGGGGACTGTTTTCAGTTATTGCCCCTATGCCCTGAAATATGCTTTGCCAGAAGGAGTTGATAACCGGACAACTCCATAACATATCCAGCAGCAGAGAAGGAGCATTTCAAACAGCAGAATTCTTTTCCTTTTTTCCCGTACATTTTGGATAAGAGACCCGGAGTCAAATATAATCTGTGTACTATTTTAAATTGTGTCATCCGGTGTTGGCATGAGAGAGAGGCCTTCTTAATATTTTTATATATCTCCCGCCATTGGAGTGGGTTGCATTCCCCTATATCCGCTTCCCATTTACCAACACTTTTAAATTTAATAACAGTGCTTAATTCCTTTGTTAATCTGCTATAAATTTGTGAAACCCTAACTTTTTTCCCAACTGAGTTATAACAAAAATCTAACAGTGTCTGCGTTCCTAGTGTTTGGGAAATTTTATTTTGCATATATGCTAGTGCATGCCCAAGTTGCGCATATCTAGTGTTGTAATATGGTGATTGGTGTCTCATAAAATATTTCCCCAATAGGTTTTAATTTTCCTGCGGTGCATATATGTGAAAACATTGTGATCCCTCTCCGGGTCCAATATTTATTGTAATTTATGGCTCTGATTCTGTAGTTTTCAGAAACACCCCATATGTGGTCGTAAACCGCTGATTTGGATGTAAATACCCTCAAATTAAAGCTGACAGTCTGCAGTTAAAGCAAATCTTGTCCGTTTAATTTCAAATCCATTGTGGTGGTGTATAGAGCCAAAAATGTTAGAATTGTGCCGATGTCCCAATATTTATGGACCTGACTGTAGCTTAGATATAGCTATATCTAAATGATGGACAATTATTAACTTTTTGTGTCCTGGAGGTGGTATTAGGAGTGTAATGTGGACTTGTTGAGGGGGCCAGGGCTCTAATAACGGTCCCCAGATGCGGGAGGGGAACGGATAAACTGGCCCATGGAAGTGAGGGAAGAAGCCAGACACCTACCCTGCTGCCGAATTAATCTATCACCATGGCTTTGGTAAGGATCGCGCATGCGCGATCGCTTACAATAGCTGAGGCTGTGTAAGGAGAGCGAGAGAGGGGCGGGCACCAAAGGCTCTGACGTCTCGTTTACAGAGCCGGAAGCTTATAAACGAGACGCCAGCACCTGAGCAGGGTTGACGACGGCAATGGCGAAACAGCGCAAAATCAATAAAGTAAGTGATTTAGAAAAGTGTTTAATATAGTAATATAATAGCTCTTAGCATACATTTATATAACTCAGATAACTCCTTTAAGAAAGGCGAGTGCTATAGCTGAAATCTAGCTCTGCAGTCTTAGGAACACCTGGCATTATTACATGTGGGCATGCAGGGCCAGACTGGCCTACCGGGATACCGGGAAAATTCCCGTTAGGCCGGTAGCCTTGACTGCCGCACGGCCGGCCGTGCCGACAGTGAGGAGGCTCCTTGACTGGTGCAGTATATATTACACAGAGTGAGTGACTGACAGAGAGAGGAGCCCCTCCCCCGCCCACAACAGCAGGCTTCGGTGTAACGTTATATTTCCCTACCTCGTGAGATTTCCCTACCCTCGTCACTTCCGATCACACCGGACATGACGTGAGGAGGTGTGTCGCGCCGCGCAGGCGCACAACGACGAGGTAGGGAAATTTCACAGCAGAGTGCGCATACGTATTTTTCCCTTCCCTAACCGTTGGTGAGGCTCCCGGCGCATGCGCAGTGTCGGCCGGTGTCCAGCTAAGAACATCCATCTGATCACCGCGCCTGCACACTGGCCCGTAATTTTTCCCTACCCTAACCGCTGGCGAGGCTCCCAAGGCAGCGCACTTTACTGTGAAATTTCCCTACCGCGTCGTTGTGAGCCTGTGCGGCGCAGCACACCTCCTCACGTCATGTCCGGTGAGACTGGAAGTGACAAGGGTAGGGAAATATAATGTTACACCAGCACGGACATTGCCCAGAGCCTGACTCCTCCCACACATGTGACTGATCACATGATCATGACATCACGGAAGGTCCTTTAGCCTGGTAGCTGCTGCTTGTGCAGAGCTGTCATCCGGCTGTTCAGGGCTGTGTGTCAGGTAGGAGGCTGAGTACAGAGGCTGGTGATTTTATCAATAGGAGTTTCAATAGGAGAGCGATTGTTTCAGCAGTAAAGAAAGACTTTACATACAAAGACAGTTATGTGCGCTGTCTAGGACACATGAGGGGACATTAATAAAGTAATGCTGTGACACATAGGGCCATGAGGGGGACCAGCATAATATGCTATATGTGTCATTCACACATATAGCATCTTATGCTGGTCCCCCTCATGGCCCTATGTGTCATAGCACACATCCCCCATAACAGTGCATCATCCATAGGTTCCCCATAACAGTGTCATCCACAGATCCTTCATAACAGTGTCATCCACAGATCCACCATAACGGTGCCATCCACAGATCCCCCATAACAGTGCCATCCACAGATCCCCCATAACAGTGCCATCCACAGATCCCCTCCATAACAGTGTCATCCACAGATCCCCTCCATAACAGTGTCATCCACAGATCCCCTCCATAGCAGTGTCATCCACAGATCCCATCCATAACAGTGTCATCCACAGTTCCCCTCCATAACAGTGTCATCCACAGATCCCCTCCATAACAGTGTCATCTACAGATCCCCCATAACAGTGCAAATAGACCTCTAGCACAATTCCCTTAAACTATCACATATCGTTATCGCATACTGGTTGGGAAAAGCTGGTCTACTGTGATAATATGAACAATGGTGGTTCTACAAAACAGCTATAGTGGGGCAAAATTCATATTCGTGTTAACACACGTGTTTTAAAATGAATGCTTTTGCCTTTTATAAACAAGTAAATAATGACGCAATGCTGTGGGGCTGGTATTTTTTTTCCAGGGCTGGTTTGTATCCCCAGTCCGGCCCTGTGGGCATAGTAGGCTGCCAATGGAACTGACTCACTGGCGTTTATTGATTATTTGACTGCCGATACAGGTAGCAGATCAATTATGAAGTGTATATGCCAGGGGTATAGCCAAAGGCTCAGGGGCCCCTGATGTTAAAATTAAGCTTCATATTCCCCCCACACACACACACACACAAACTCCTGATCAATCACACATTTCAGGTTCCTAACTCTGTAAAGATCATTATGTATTTCTCACCTGCTCCACTCCAGTTTCTCTGGTCCAAGTATCTTGGTTCTGTTCCCCAGATGTTGTCAAAATCCGCAATCAAACCATTTGCTGAGATCCCGCCATGACCCTGTTATATAAGAAAAGAAGATGAGGATAAATTATATATTACCAATTGTGGCTTTCAAACTCACAGTGTAGATGGAGTGCTCTGCATTACTTTATCAATCTGTGGCTCTCCAGCTGTTGGACTGGTCCAGCTACCAGCCTACTGCTATTGGGGCCTACTGGAGGCTGGTGGTCACTGGATTCCATTAATAATAACTGTTAATAAAGCTGTAAAGGAAGGGGACAATGAATCCCTGAAGTCCACCTGCCCCAATGTCCCTACCTACTTGCACGATCCCTCCTAAGCGACAACCCACAACTGGACCACAGTCCCTTCTTAGCTAAGTGCAAGGGCCTAAACCTAGAAGTATGAGAGTAGTTAGACAGAAAGAAGTCAGAACCAGACAGGCAAAACCAGGACTAGATAAGAATTCAAGAACAAAGTCAAAATCAGACCAGAGTCTAAACTAGAGAAATACATCAGAACCAACACAGGATACGAACACAAAGTCAAATACCAAACGAGGTCAGTGCCAGGAGATCATGTCAGGGAATAAACGGCAGTCAGGAGCAAAGTCAGGGACAATCCAAAAGTCAGAAACAGATCCAAACACAGGTACAATACACGGTAGTGAGGCAGCGAAGACCAATCATGGGCACTTGCTGCCTGTTTAAATATCCCTCTGGCATAGAGCATGTGATGCCAGAACCATGTCTGATTGGCCTAATGCTTCTGTTCCCTGATAGGCCAAGCTGCTCCTATGTCAGTGGGGCTTGCTGCCATGACAATGGAACAATGCCAGCAGCGCCGCCAAGAAGGGGCGGAACCTGTCACAGGAGCACCTCCAGGTGAATCCATTACAAAAGCATCACCATGCATAGTGTACAAAACCATGCTCGTGGATTTTTTTCAAGGCATAATACTAGAAGCAGATATGAATGAACCATGTAAGGGTAATTTCACATTTGCTGCAGAGGATTCCGCCGGAACTGCCTGCCGGATCCGGATGTGAATCCATCTGACAAATGCATTGAAATACCGGATCCGTCTTTCCGATGTCATCCGGAAAAACGAATCCAGTATTGCATTTTTAAAAGTCTGCGCATGCACAGCCGGGAATCCGGATCCTTTTTGCCGGAACACTTAATGCCGGATCCGGCACTAATGCACTTAAATGTAAATTAATCCTGGATCCGGAATTCCGGCAAGTGATCAGTAATTTTGGCCGAAGAGAAAACAGCATGCTGCTGTATTTTCTCCATCCAAAAAACATAAGAGGGACTGAACTGATGCATCCTGAACGGAATGCTCTTCATTCAGAATGCATTATGATAAAACGTATCATTTTTTTTCCGGTATTGAGCTCCTGGGACGGAACTCAATACTGGAAAACAAAAATGCTAGTGTGAAAGTACTAGCAAATGCTGTTCTTTTAAGTGCCTCTCCACTCTGGATAATACACCAAAAAAACATTTCCTCTTTGATGTCCTTTTAAATTAGAGATAAAGCTATAATGGCTGTGGGAGCAACTTGTCCTCTTTTTGTTTACACATGCACAGAGGTTCACCATTACAGACTAAGGAATCCGGTACTGCATCTCCGTCTCACTCACGTGTTATGGGCCAGTGGTGTTCCATCTACAGTATCTATACCTTAGGGAGTACATGCCGCAGACTAATGGGGTACATCAAGTGGAAAAAAGGGAAACATCAAGAGGAAAAAAAACTAATCTAACACTGTCCTAGTGTAGTACCCCAGAGTCGTACTACCATTCCTACACCCTACTACTGTCTCTAATCGCTAACCTCTAATGTCATCTGAGCATTTATTCCAGGTCCTCTTACACTGTGCATTGATTAAATTTCTTTGAAACTGTTATGTTCATGTACTGTGGCTGGTTCACCAGCAGGTGGCAGTGTATCTGTCAAAAACAGATTTTTAGATAGAATGAAACTTACCATTCCATTCTAACCCCTGTTGGGCAGAAGTGGGCTAGTCCTGCTTCCTACCAAGGGAGGGGAATTGCCACCCCTCCTACAGCAGAAGTGCCAAAGGGAAGCAGCTCATAGAGCACTGTGACTCCTTATAGATACGAACAGAGTATCACGAGGGGGTCAACTCTGTGTGCTGTCCGCATCCGTAGCTCCGTTCCGTGGCCCCACAAAAATTAAAGATCATGTCCTATTCTTGTCCGTTTTGCAAGAATAGGCATTTAAATAATGGTCTGTCCATTACGTTCCGCAAATTGCAGAAGGCACACGGGCGGCATCCGTGTTTTGCGTATCTGCAATTTGCGGACCGCAAAACACACGACGTTCATGTGAACAAGCCCTTAGCCAGATGCTTAGTGAACGGGGCTACATTTTTAACCAGATTTGACAAAAAGTCACAAGTATACACTGGTCCCCTGATGGAGTACAAACAGAGCATTTGCAATAAATACAACAACAAAAAAAACAAGGGTATTTTGTGTAACAAATTCATAAAAATGTAGGACTTTTTGTAGACTATGTTCACAAAACGGATTTTAAAAATCCGCCTACAAAATTCAGCACAGAATCATTTTTCTTTATGCAGTTTTTGTTGCTTTTTTTAACCAATGGGTGTTTACCTCAATACAAAACTGCATGGTGCGTACATGTATGGAGTGTTTTTTTGACCCTTTCCATTCATTTCAATGTGCGATTCAGCGAGGATTCTACCCCAAGATAGAGCAATGCATGCAGCTTCTAATGCTGTTTCCCATTGAAATGAATGGGAGGCTGTTTAGAGGTGTTTTTTTCGAGATGATTTTGAGATAAAAATGCGCCCAAAAACTGTGTAAACTGGCCCTTAGACACAATCTTAAACTGCCCCAGATTTACAGTATCATAGTGGTTGATGCTGGATGATAAATGTGGTTTACCTATAGAATGTCTCATCACCTATTGCATGGCTTAGTTTACTCCAAAAAATGTTCCAAAATGTTGGTGTGTTTTTTTTTTTTTGGTTCATGATACAACCTTTCCCATGAAGCCACAGCCCTTTCTTCTAAACCACACCCTTTGTTATACAAGACACAGGGTGATGGGTTCCACAGCACAGAAGGCTGCCATATGTTATCTATTAGATAATACCGTGCTTACCTGTCTAGTCTTCTTAAGCAATGCCTGGACTGAGGGGTTCCTAAAATATGACTGGGTATGAGGGTCCCGCTGTGGGTTGTATGGAGGGATAGCCCCCCACAGATGGGGCAGTCTGTTACTACGTGTCAGGCTGCTCACGGCATTGCCGTCCAATATAAACCCCCTTTCCTGTTCTTCCCTCCATTGCTTCTTGCGGGTGGGGAACTGGCTCCAATTTATTAGTCTTGCTGGTGGGTGAGCCATGTTCTCTGTAGCAGCTAAAGAGAAGAGTGTGATGTCACAATGACTTGATGTAGAAACAATGGAGGAGGCGGTGGCTCTGCATAGGAGGACCCCATACTATTAGCCAAGCAGATCAAAGCTCATAGTTTTCTGACATATGATGAAATATGGAAGCAGCAAACTGATTAGTTGCTATGGGCAAATGCTCTTTTTATCTATAGGAACCCATATGTATGTTTTCGCACAGTGTATTAGTGCACAGTAACCTATAACTGCAACTGTATCAGGTTAGCTTCAAGGCTCCCTGCAAATTCTCCCTCAGGTGCCAATCAGTAATGGGTAAAAGGGGACATCAACTGACTAATTGGTCCATTTTATATTGAGCAACTTCTTGGTTGGTGTCAATATGTGAAGTCATGAAGACTGAATGTGTTGGTACTGAAAAAAACTGATTCGACATTAATCCATATTCTAAGATGATCTCACCTCTTCACTGTTTGCAAACCTTTCTTCCATTCTCCAAAAAGTTTACTATCTCGTCCTGGAGAGAAATCTGGATGATTTCACAGAGGTAAGTGTTTAGAGATCCTGAAGGGTATTTTAATTTGTTTTACAAACTGCCTTCCAGGAAATTATGGTGTCTCTCAGAACAATGGATCTTTTCACATAGGATGGAGGGGCACCTGTGTATGCACAAGAGCGCAGACGTCCCATGGGGCACAAAGATCAGATTCCAGCTCATAGGCAGAAAAGCAGTTCAATTTTTTGACCCAGTTCTAGGGGTAAGAGTAGTCGAAAAACTACTCGACTCTGAGAGTCAAGTTGTTTTTCACAATAGGTGCACACAACAAGGAGGGTGTGCCTAGTTTATGACAAGGTGCACACCTCTTCATAAGGCCTCTAGCTTGCCGAGGACGCATTCCTTATCTGAAAAGGGATGTGGCTTGGCAAGAAATGAGCGTGGTCTCAGAGGCATCACTTGGTGCCAAAAATTGCACCAGAATTGCACAATTCTGCCATAAAATAATTATTACTCCTACCAGTAATTTGGTTTTCCAGAGTCCATGACAGCACCAGAAGAAAGGGTCCTCCGCCCAGGACAGGAAACCCACAGATATTTCAGGGGCCTCTCCATTCCTTTTTTCAGAGACGAAAGAGAGCACCCCCGACATCCAATCTGGATGATTTCACAGAGGTAAGTGTTTAGAGATCCTGAAGGGTATTTTAATTTGTTTTACAAACTGCCTTCCAGGAAATTATGGTGTCTCTCACAACAATGGATCTTTTCACATAGGATGGAAGGGCACCTATCTGTGTATGCACAAGAGCGCAGACGTCACATGGGGCACAAAGATCAGATTCCAGCTCATAGGCAGAAAAGCAGTTAGATTTTTTGACCCAGTTCTAGGGGTAAGAGTAGTCGAAAAACTACTCGACTCTGAGAGTCAAGTTGTTTTTCACAATAGGTGTACACAACAAGGAGGGTGTGCCTAGTTTATGACAAGGTGCACACCTCTTCATAAGGCCTCTAGCTTGCCGAGGACGCATTCCTTATCTGAAAAGGGATGTGGCTTGGCAAGAAATGAGCGTGGTCTCAGAGGCATCACTTGGTGCCAAAAATTGCACCACAATTGCACAATTCTGCCATAAAATGATTATTACTCCTACCGGTAATTTGGTTTTCCAGAGTCCATGACAGCACCAGAAGAGAGGGTCCTCCGCCCAGGACAGGAAACCCACAGATATTTCAGGGGCCTCTCCATTCCTTTTTTCAGAGACGAAAGAGAGCACCCCCGACATCCATACTTCTGATCCATCCGAATCCATATGAGTTTAATTAATCAAACACTTTATTTTTTTTCACACCCTGTGCACCATAACCAAGACCCATCACCAACATCATAATAAAAGGAGGGAAATATAAGGGTGCTGTCATGGACTCTGGAAAATCTAATTACCAGTAAAAGTTATAATAATTTTCCCTTCGCCCTATGACAGCACCAGGAGAGATCCGAGAGATAGAAAATTAGGGTGGGATAATAGCTTGCTGAACCTTGCGACCAAAAGAAAGGTCAGAACTCAGAAACAGAGGAGAGGTCCAGCCTATAGTGTTTACAGAAGGTGTGACACAGCGAGGGATTCTGTCTGGCAAGGCAGGCATTTTCCTCCATGTGCGGCTGGGCTGGTTTCTAGCCAGGTAAGGTCAAATACCAGAGTTTAAGTGCCGGCCGGGTTTTGGCAGCACCTGGCTGTCCTTAAATAGGCAGCTGGGCTCAGCAGAGAGGTCTCTGTTTTGGGGATCTGAGGCTTTGTGTCGTGCTGGAGGGCTGAGAGCCGCACGCTGGAGAAACAGGCCCCCTAAAGCCTGCTGTGGACTACTGGAGGCAGAACTGCCAGCATGGTGACTTATGTTATTTGAAATTTCCATTGTGTGTAAATTAACACGAAGATTGCGAAGTTGCATGCAGTTTTGTGCCATTGCCTCAAGTGTGAATAAACACTGACGTTTTGAGTTAAGAACTTGTATTTTGCCTCTGTACTGTGCCCCCTTAACCTATCTGCAGTGACCAGGATACGGGTATACGCTGACGCCTCTTTAATGCAGTGGCCAGGTCAGGTGGATAATATTCTGTATTTGTCGTAACGCCAATTGCAGCATGCGCAGGGTACTATCCCAGGGCCCTTCCAAGGTGTTTAACGCACGTCCCAGACTAGGAATGACAGAATGGTGTAATGGCCTATAATGTCTCTGTAGGATTGTGATAATTGTGTCATAGTGTCTCCTGCCTGGGTATGGCTGGACTCCTGGTTCCCTTGCAATAAATTTGAGTGTAGTGATAGTAGGAGTTGATAGTAGGAGTAATAGAGGAATTTTGATGTCCAGACCTTTAGATGAAGTTCAAACGTTTCTTTACTGAAGATAACTTGTATCCAAGCAGTATACAGCTTTGGTCTCTGGTCCCAGCAGGTTTAGGCAATGATTGGCAGGAATGAATACTTCTGCTTTAAATCTGGATCTTGCAGGATAAGTAGTCTGCTTGGTAGCTCTGTAATTGTGACAGGAATTAATCTTCTGCACTTTTCTGTAACTTCTACTGTATGGGGACAGACTAGCTGAGAAGGGATGGCTTCTCCTAGGTCTCTAGGTATCTCAGATGGATTCTCAGAGGATGCTTTCTTTCTGGAACTCTGGAGGTGGTAGTTAGTTTTCTGCTTCTTTTCATCCAGCTGAGGCTGAAGGTGCTCAGACTGGGAATATGATCAAGTCTCAGCCGAGACAAGATCCTTGCTGTCTTCCCTATGCAGGGGAACTCCTTACACACACACACCCTACCCCAAGCATTTTTTGGTTTCTGCATTTTTCAGGCACGGTTCTATGTCATACATTAAACCAGAGGCCCAGGAAAAAATGGAGGCTGTTGTGAAGGCCCTCATGGAGGCTAATCTGCAGCAGCGAGAGACAAACCTGCAGCAACGCGAGGCTAATAAGCAGCAGCAGGAGACTAACCAGTTGCTCCTACAACACGTGATGGCTTTGCAGACAGCACGGGCAACCCTGAGCGTCCACGATGCCCGGAAAGCAGTCCTTGCCGCGATTCCAAAGATGACCCCCCAGACGACATCGAAACCTACTTAGCAATGTACGAGAAAGTGGCCATCAGGGAAAAGCTACCCTGTGACCAGTGGGCTGAGGTCGTCACTCCATTCCTGGCATCCAATTCCCAGCGGGTGTATTTCGACTTGCCGGACGATCAATCGGCCGACTACCAATAAGTAAAGGGTTAGATTTCGGCAAGAATGGGGGTGAATGTGTTGGTCCGGGCCCAGCGGGTACATCAGTGGGAGTTTAAGCGGCTGAGCCTGCAAGGACCCAGTATTATGACTTACTCCACCTATTGCAAAAGTGGCTACAGCCTGATGTGCTGAGTCCCGCGGCTATTCTGGATAGACTATTGGCTGATATGTTCTGGAGGGCTCTGCCACCCCCTCTCCAGCACTGGATCGGCCAGGTGTCTCCTGGCAATGCCCTATAAATGGTGGACCTGGTGGAGCGCTACAAGGCTACTAAGACTGTTAGAGGGGGTTCTTTTGGGAGGGGGGACAGTCAAACCCCGTAAATCTCCCAGACCTGGCGACTTGTACCAACCAAAGCCACCTGGGGTGTACCCTCTACGGACCTGGCTCTGTAGTCTGCTGGCGGTGTCAGGAGCCGGGCCATGTAAGAGTTGACGGTCCCCATCAGGTGGAACCCATGGATACTAACTATGGCTACTGTCAGTCGCTATATGCCAGGAAGCTGTGTGCAGCAGGTACCCCAATAACTCTAAACCACCTGTGCCAGGTGGAGGTAGTAGACACTCCACCGGAGGCTCTGCTGGACTCAGGGAGTCTGGTGTCCCTAGTAAGGGCTCCCCTGGTACGGTTAGCGGAGTATACTGGCCGGAAAATCGGGGTCATGTGCATCCATGTAGACCTAAAGGACTATCCCACCTCCCTGGTGTCTCTAACCACAGGGGCTGGCAGATGGACTCACGAAGTGGCAGTTGCCCCAAATTTACACTACGAACTTATAATAAGGAGAGACTTCCTGTCACTGTGGCCTGCTATGAGAGTGACTGATACCAATGACACAGGGGTAACCCTAGCAGAGTGGCCCGGCTCAGGGGGGAGACCACAACCCTGGGAACCTGAGACCGAAGGGCCAGTGGTAGGGGTGACCGCCACTTCGTGGAGGAGGGGGAGATAACCCCACTAAGTGTGATGGTGGGAGACATGGAGGACTTGCTGCCAGGTCCTGAATTGGCAGACCTCAATGTCTACGGGGATAATTTTGGTACTGCCCAACGTCGGGACCCAACCCTATACCGCGCCTGAGAAAATGTGTTAATAGTAGATGGTGAACCACAACAACCTGGGGCAGAGTCAATGTTTCCCCGTTTTGTCGTTCATCAGGATATGTTGTATCTGGTAAACCAACTACGGGGTGAGCCTACTGAACAGGTGGTGGTTCCCAAGAATTCATCCTGCTGCTTTTGTCAGCAGTCACATCATCAATAAATACAAGAGAACCAGTTCCATTGGCAGCCATACATGCTCACTCCATGCAGTGGCGTCTCTAGCTTTCAAATTTTTGGGGGGCACACTGGGGGCCAGGATAAAAGTAGGGGGGGCAGCTATAACAACTATACATTTACACAAGTATGCTTAGAAATGCTGCGATACTTTAGCCAATGCGTAAAACTGCAACAGGGAAGAAACGTCCTGCTGTCTGTGGTTTAAAAAATAAATAAAAATCACTCAGATTTCAACATGTCCTAGTTGCCTGTGGATGACACTTTTATAGGGAGGGGGATCTGTGGATGACACATATCGTATATAGCATCTTAGGCTATATGTGTCATCCACAGATCCACCCCATGACAGTGTCATCCCCATTTCCCCCTCCATAACAGTGTCATCCACAGATCCCCCTCCCTATAACAGTGTCATCCACAGATCACCCTCCCTATAACAGTGTCATCCACAGATCACCCTCCCTATAACAGTGTCATCCACAGTTCCCCTCCCTATAACAGTGTCATCCACAGTTCCCCTCCCTATAACAGTGTCATCCACAGATCCCCCTCCCTAAAACAGTGTCATCCACAGATCCCCCTCCCTATAACAGTGTCATCCACAGATCTCCCTCCCCGCCTCTCACAGGAGTGTGCATTTGACATTTCTAAACTGTATTCCATATCCTGCAGTAACTTTAACTTTAAATCAGGATTCAGCGGCCGCTCATCTCTGCTAGTACCTTAACCTTACACCACTCGTCTAGCTTCGGTAACAGGGCTAGGCTACAGCCTACAGGCACTGCCTGTTAGTTGTTACAGAGCGAGTGCTAATTTCTGCAGGTCAGAGGATACGGATTACAGTTTAGAAGAAATGTACACTCCTGTGAGCTGTCCAGTGGCGGATCCAGAGCCTGGTCTCGGGAGAGGCACTTCCAGATTATTTTCTGTCCGCCGCCACAGAACAAGGGTAATTTTAGAACAGACTACACAGTGTAGAGGTATACTGTATATTGTGTGGCACAGTGTAGAGGTATACTGTATATTGTGTGGCACAGTGTAGAGGTATACTGTATATTGTGGGGCACAGTGTAGAGGTAAACCAGTGGCGTAGCGTGGGTTGCCAGCACCAGGGGCAAGCCAAAAATTGCGCCCCCCCCCCCCCCCCCGCGCCTACCCCAGGCACGCCACTTTTAACAGATACTATAGTAGATCACTAGCAGTCCTATGTAACACCTCAGATAACACAGAGATAACTCTCTGAGTACAGATAATGTAGTAGATGGGTGTGAGGCCCCAGAATTCAGAACACACACAGTGTGACCTGAAGTCTGGGGCCAGAATGCGGCAGTATGGGCCAAATTCTCAATCCACCCTCCAACCCTACCATGAAACAGATATGTGGATGGACATTATTATTACAGTAGAATACCGCACCATACCTGTTACATCCAGTGACGTCTCCTGTGATGTAGACTCTCCTCGACGTCTTCATTCAGAGATAAGACCACCATGATAACTTCTTTCAGCCGCTTCTCGTCTCTGCAGAGTTTCACCGAAAAAAATTTAGGTTCCTCACTTTACTATCATGCTCTCCTTCCTGGTGTCTCAACACTGTCATCCTGCTGCCCCCCAATACTGAGCTAGAGCCAGACAGATAGCTTTCATTCCCCATAATATTATTCCACCTGTATATTATAATGGCCCCCTCTTTATTATTAATGTACTGGCCCCCTCTTTAATAACAAAGAGGGGGCCAGTACATTAATAATAAAGAGGGGCCATTACATTAATAATAAAGAGGGGGCCATTATATTAGCAAAGAGGGGGCCAGTACATTAATAATAAAGAGGGGCCATTACATTAATAATAAAGAGGGGGCCATTATATTAATAATAAAGAGGGGGCCAGTACATTAATAATAAAGAGGGGCCATTACATTAATAATAAAGAGGGGGCCATTATATTAATAACAACGAGGGGGCCATTATATTAGCAAAGAGGGGGTCATTACATTAATAATAAAGAGGGGCCATTACATTAATAATAAAGAGGGGGCCATTATATTAGCAAAGAGGGGGCCAGTACATTAATAATAAAGAGGGGCCATTACATTAATAATAAAGAGGGGGCCATTATATTAATAATAAAGAGGGGGCCAGTACATTAATAATAAAGAGGGGCCATTACATTAATAATAAAGAGGGGGCCATTATATTAATAACAACGAGGGGGCCATTACATTAATAAAAAGAGGGGGCCATTGCATTAATAATAAAGAGGGGGCCATTATATTAGCAAAGAGGGGCCATTACATTAATAACAAAGAGGGGGCCATTACATTAATAATAAAGAGGGGGTCATTATATTAATAATAAAGAGGGGGTCATTACATTAATAACAAAGAGGAGGCCATTACATTAATAACAAAGAGGGGGTCATTATATTAATAATAAAGAGGGGGCCATTACATTAATAATAAAGAGGGGGCCATTATATTATTAATAAAGAGGGGCCATTACATGAATAACAAAGAGGGGGCCATTACATTAATAATAAAGAGGGGGCCATTATATTAATAACAAAGAGGGGGCCATTATATTAATAACAAAGAGGGGGTCATTACATTAATAATAAAGAGGGGGTCATTACATTAATAATGAAGAGGGGGTCATTACATTAATAATGAAGAGGGGGTCATTACATTAATAACAAAGAGGGGGCCATTACATTAATAACAAAGAGGGGGTCATTACATTAATAATAAAGAGGGGGTCATTACATTAATAATGAAGAGGGGGTCATTACATTAATAGTAATGTACTGGCCCCCTCTTTATTATTAATATAATGCCCCCCTTTTTATTAATAATGTACTGGCCCCCTCTTTGTTATTAATATAATGTCCCCCTCTTTGTTATTAATGTACTGGCCCCCTCTTTGTTATTAATATAATGTCCCCCTCTTTGTTATTAATGTACTGGCCCCCTCTTTGCTAATATAATGTCCCCCTCTTATTACTGTGCCAATGCCATAGCCTTTCTGCTCCAGTCCTCTCCCACCCCCCCTACTGCCCCCAGAGCCTCTGCACTGCAATTAGGAAAGGTAACATAAAAAAAAAATACTTACCCATCTCCATCCCTGCTTGTTCCCGCCGCAGGCGGTCACGAACGCCTCACTGTGCCTTCCTGCGCCGCGTCATCGCGTCATCTCGCGAGACCCGACGCAGGAGGTCACAGTGAGGTTATCGTGACCGAGTCCTGCATCGCTCTACTGCCTTATAGGCTTCAGGCCACTAGGCCTGAAGCCTATGGGGCATAACGGAGGGGACGGGAGCCATAGGCTCCCGTAGCCCTCATTGAAATTTCGGCTGCCTGGCGCCCCCTGCAATTTGGCGCCCGGGGCAACGGCCCCTCCGGCCCCCCCCACGCTACGCCCCTGAGGTAAACTGTATATTGTGGGGCACAGTGTAGAGGTAAACTGTATATTGTGGGGCACAGTGTAGAGGTATACTGTACATTGTGTGGCACAGTGTAGAGGTATACTGTACATTGTGTGGCACAGTGTAGAGGTATACTGTACATTGTGTGGCACAGTGTAGCGGTATACTGTATATTGTGTGGCACAGTGTAGGCTATATGTGTATAACAAACATATGTCACATGAAAACTTACAATTACTTGGCTTGACCCTTGGGGATCTCGGACACCACTTCCACACTTGGCTGGGGGGCTCAGTGGAGCTGATGTTGTGTTTTATCCTAATGAGAATGATTTCATAATAAGGATTTGGAGAAAGGGCAGAGGGATAGCAGAGCAGGGAGAGGCTGGTGCTGCTACTAGGGGATCATACCATGGGGGTGTAATAAAGCCCACCATAATGCCCCCCCCCAGTAGAAATAATTCTCCTTATAATGTGACAATGCAAAAAATACCCCTTTGTAATGCCTCAAGTTAGGCTAATGTCCCTATAATACTCCTATATAGTGCCCCAGTAAATGCCCCCATAGTGCTCCTCTCCCCCCTTCCTCCTAGTGCCCCCCATAATGTACCAGTATAAAATGCACCATATATCGTACCCCAGTAGATGCCCTCAGTGTCCCCCATAATTTGCAAGTATTCAATTCCCCTTCTTAGTGCCCCCTGTAGGTGACTCCATAGTACTCCTCTCCCCCCTTCCCCATAGTACCCACCATAATGTGTCCCATTATAAAGTGCTACTGTACAGAGCCCCCCCCCATATAAAATACCCCTTCTTTGTGGCCTCAATAGATGCCCCTATAGTGCCCACCAATAACGTGCCAGTAAAAAGTGCCCCCAATAACATGCCAGTAATAAGTGCCCCCAATAACGTGCCAGTAATAAGTGCCCCCAATAACGTGCCAGTAATAAGTGCCCCCAATAACGTGCCAGTAATAAGAGCCCAGCCCTCATCACGTGCCAGTAATAAGAGCCCCCCAATGTGCCAGTAGCAAGAGCCCCCCATCATGTGCCAGTAATAGGCCCCCCATCATGTGCCAGTAATAAGCCCCCCATCATGTGCCAGTAATAAGCCCCCCATCATGTGCCAGTAATAATCCCCCCATCATGTGCCAGTAATAAGCCCCCCCATCATGTGCCAGTAATAAGCCCCCATCATGTGCCAGTAATAAGCCCCCATCATGTGCCAGTAATAAGCCCCCCATCATGTGCCAGTAATAAGCCCCCCATTATGTGCCAGTAATAAGCCCCCCATCATGTGCCAGTAATAAGCCCCCCATCATGTGCCAGTAATAAGCCCCCATCATGTGCCAGTAATAAGCCCCCCATCATGTGCCAGTAATAAGCCCCCCATCATGTGCCAGTAATAAGCCCCCCATCATGTGCCAGTAATAAGCCCCCCATCATGTGCCAGTAATAAGCCCCCCATCATGTGCCAGTAATAAGCCCCCCATCATGTGCCAGTAATAAGCCCCCCATCATGTGCCAGTAATAAGCCCCCCATCATGTGCCAGTAATAAGCCCCCCATCATGTGCCAGTAATAAGCCCCCCATTATGTGCGAGTAATAAGCCCCCCCATCATGTGCCAGTAATAGGCCTCCATCATGCACCAATAATAAGCCCCCCCATCATGTGCCAGTAATAAGCCCCCATCATGTGCCATTAATAAGCCCCCATCATGTGCCAGTAATAAGCCCCCCATCATGTGCCAGTAATAAGCCCCCCCAATGTGCCAGTAACAAGAGCCCCCTAATGTGCCAGTAACAAGGGCCCCCTGATGTGCCTGTAATAAGCCCCCCATCATGTGCCAGTAATAAGCACCCCCAATGTGCCAGTAATAAGCCCCCCATCATGTGCCAGTAATAAGCCCCCCAATGTGCCAGTAACAAGAGCCCCCTAATGTGCCTGTAATAAGCCCCCCCAATGTGCCAGTAACAAGAGCCCCCTAATGTGCCTGTAATAAGCCCCCCATCATGTGCCAGTAATAAGCCACCCCATCATGTGCCAGTAATAAGCCACCCCATCATGTGCCAGTAATAAGCCCCCCCAATGTGCCAGTAACAAGAGCCCCCCTAATGTGCCTGTAAAACTATTGTCCCGCACTGTATGGCTCAGGCGGCGCAATGACGTAATCGCGCCGGCCTCTGATAGGCTGCCGGCCTAGTGCCAGCACCCTATCAGAGGAAGGGGAAGAGACACGCCTCTCCCTCCCCTGCCGCAGCACAGGCAGATGACTATGGAGATGAGCGCAATGGAAGTGCTCATCTCCCTGTTGTGCCCGGCTGCAGCTGCTCAGTTGGGGGGGCATTTTAGTTGGGGGGGCACAGCGTGATGTAGGGGGGGCCGTGGCCCCCTCTGGCCCCCCCTGGCGACGCCACTGACTCCATGACACTACCACCACCATGCTTCATTGATGAGGTGGTATGCTTAGGATCATGAGCAGTTCCTTTCCTTCTCCATACTCTTCTCTTCCCATCACTCTGGTACAAGTTGATCTTGGTCTCATCTGTCCATAGGATGTTCCAGAACTGTGAAGGCTTTTCTAGATGTCATTTGGCAAACTCTAATCTGGCCTTCCTGTTTTTGAGGCTCACCAATGGTTTACATCTTGTGGTGAACCCTCTGAATTCACTCTGGTGAAGTCTTCTCTTGATTGTTGACTTTGACACACATACATCTACCTCCTGGGGAGTGTTCTTGATCTGGCCAACTGTTGTGAAGGGTGTTTTTTTCACCAGGGAAAAAATTCTTCGGTCATCCACCACAGTTGTTTTCCGTGGTTCTCCGGGTATTTTGGTGTTGCTGAGCTCACCGGTGCGTTCCTTCTTTTTAAGAATGTTCCAAACAGTTGTTTTGGCCACACCTAATGTTTTTGTTATCTCTCTGGTTTGTTTTGTTTTTTCAGCCTAATGATGGCTTGCTTCACTGATGCTGTCAACTCTCAAGATGAGATCCAAATTGCTGTCACTAACAGATTCTGAATGCAAATAGCACACTTGAAATGAACTCTGGACCTTTTATCTGCTCATTGTAATTGGGATAATAAGGGAATAACACACACCTGGCCATGGAACATCTGAGAATCCAATTGTCCCATTACTTTTGGTCCCTTAACAAGTGGGAGGCACATATGTAAACTGTTATAATTCCTACACCGTTCACCTGATTTGTATGCAAATACCCTCAAATTAAAGCTGACAGTCTGCAGTTAAAGCAAATTGTGTTTGTTTCATTTCAATTCTATTGTGGTTGTGTATAGAGACAGAAATGTCAGAATTGTGTTGATGTCCCAATATTTATGGACCTGACTGTACCTCGGCCAAACTCATAGCTAATGAGTTAATGGAGATGTTTTCCCGAGTAGGACTACCTAAAGAGGTTCTGACCGACCAAGGGACCCCTTTTATGTCGAAGGTGATGAGGGAACTCTGTAAATTGCTGCACATAAAACAACTACGGACATCCGTTTACCATCCACAAACAGACAGTGTGGTGGAATGGTTTAACCAAACATTCCCAGTGCCTAAAGATAGGAAGGACTGGGACCTCCTTCTGCCTTATCTCATGTTCGCAGTGCGAGAGGTACCCCAGGCCTCTACTGGGTTCTCGTCCTTTGAACTGCTATATGGCAGACACCGTGGGAACAACAACCCACTCCACATAAAAGTGTCATTGAGTACGTTAGCCAGATGCAAGATCGGATAGAGACAGTGTTGCCTCTTGTTAGGGATCATATGGAGGCAGCTTAGCGAGCCCAGAGTCGGGTCTATAATCGGCAGGCTCGGGTCTGGATCTTTAACCCGGGTGATCGGGTTTTGGTTCTGGTGCTGACCGTGGACAGTAAGTTCCTGGCTAGGTGGCAGGGGCCCTACGAGGTACTCGGGAAAATTGGAGATGTAAACTACAAGGTACACCAGTCAGGGTGGCGAAAGCCAGAGCAGGTTTACCATGTGAATTTAATCAAACCGTGGAAAGATACCTGTACAGAAGATAGCCAGCAGACGGGTTTTCTAGAAAAAGAGGTACCAAACTCTCTGTCTGATGCAAGAGAGGCGGCAGCCACAGTAAAAATTGCTGACAGCCTGTCCTCTAAACAGACTCAGGAGGCCAGGGAGTTTGTTAGTGGGAACACGGATGTGTTCTCGGACCTCCCTAGATGCACTTCCATAATCCAGCATGACATTGTCACTGAACCTCAGGCAAAAGTCCAATTAAAACCATACCGGGTACCCGAGGGTCGGTGACAAGGCTGAGTCATTCTGTATAGGGACGGTGGGATGGGCATGGGGGGGGGGGGATAGATTGTAAGAGATTTATGAGAATTTTCTCATGGATCAGTGGGGGGGTGGGGTGGGCTGGATCTTCCCTTTCTTGTGCTCGACACCTCTGGAGCCGGGGGACAGGGCACGACCCCAGCCGAGGGGGGGCCTGGGCCGGCCGCAATAACCTATCTTTTTAGGTAAGCTATGGTATATAGGGTGCTGATTTAGAATGTACGAGGGTTGGCGGATAGAATTAAAAGGCGCATAGTGTTTGATGTGGTATCTAGACACTTACCGGCAATAGTGGCATTGAATGAGACACATGGTACTATTGAAAAAAAATGACATATTGACAAGGAAATGGGCGAAACATGAGTATCATTCCTTCTTTACTGCAAACTCCCGAGGAATGAGTTTATATGTTCACAGCAAGGTGGATTTTGTTCCACTGGAGGATAAAATTGACAAAGAGGGGAGATTTGTGTTTATATATGCCCAGTGGAATGGAACCACTTGTATTCTTGCTTTCATATACATCCCCCAACCATTTGCACTATACTGTATCTCATGTTTGGCCGCTTTTGCCAGTGGTAGGGCTGCATGCCCGATTATAGTAGTAGGGGATTTTAATATTGTGATGTCCCCAGACATAGATAGACTCTTAATTGCCTCTGGCCAGAGAGGTCTTGTAATGAATTAGCACTTATAGACATCTGGCGACATTTGTATGGGAATAAAATAGCTTTTTCGTGTTATAGTCAGTTTTGTGAGGCAATGTCCCGAATTGACATGGCCTTCACGACCTCTGACTTCATAGATAGAGTGGAATATATGAAATATGAACCTTGTGGTGTTTCAGATCATTCCCCTATGTTGTTAGGGTTTAGACAGATTGGTTCAGTCCGGCGGAAGAAGAACTTTAGGTTGAATCCTCATTGGTTGAGTTTAATTGAAGAACAAGAGAAAATCGCCCGCGAGATAGTAGAATTCTGGAATTTTAATTATGGCTCCTCGCATATACACTTCGTGTGGGATGCACTCAAAGCATTCATTTGAGGTGTGTATGTGGGACAAATTTAGAGGAAAAAAAGCTATATTTGCGAAAAAGGAAAAACAATTAGAAGATAGGGTAGGAGAACTAGAAAGGGATATATTTAGGAATAAAACCAAGGAAAAAATGGAAGAACTAAATAAAGCTCAAGAAGATCACAAAAAGTATATTTTTAATAAGGGCCAACAGAGGATCTTTTTAGTGGCCAGAAATATTTTTGCAAAGCTGGAAAACCGAGTCGTTTACTCTCCTCTATTATTCAGAATCAACAGAGCCAAAATAAAATTCAAAGTATTAGATCTAAAAATGGACGGATTCTGACTGATGCCACTCTATACTCCACAGGACAGTCTGGGACTGAAAAGGAACTGGACAATTTTTTTGAGAAATTAAATATGACAACCCTGGTGGAGAACGAAAGGGCTCTTCTAAATACACCAATTCAATTAGGTGAGCTACATGAGGCCCTAGGTTCTATACAGGGTAATTCTGTCACTGGCTCAGACTACCATTTTAAATCTATAGGAGACACAGGGAGGTCCTCCTACCGCTTCTTTTACGAGTCCTTAATGAGTCTTTTGTAGCGGGCTCTCTCCCTCACTTTCGGAAGCCATTATTGTCCTCATACCAAAAAAGGATAAAGATTTAAATGACCCAAGTTCCTACCGCCCAATATCTCTTTTGAATACAGACTTTAAGATATTTGTAAAAATATTTGCAATCCGACAAAAAAAAAAGTGATAGGAAAATTAATCCACCCAGACCAAACTGGTTTCATACCTAATAGACAGGCCCACACTAATATTCACAGGGTTATAACTAATATTCAGGCGGGGGAAGGCGAGGACCGCTCCATCCTGTCATTGGACGCCACAAAGGCCTTTGACAGGGTGGAGTGGAACTTTTTATGGAGAGTGATGTCTGAAATAAAGCTGGAGAAAGAATTTACTCGTTGGATAAAGTTAATGCGCGAATAAGCATTGATGGGTCTTGTTCATCCCCATTTGGGCTTCAGCGAGGCACCAGGCAGGGATGCCCCCGCTCTCCTCTCCTGTTCGCAATATTTATGGAACCTCTTGCTTGTATGATTAGATTGGATTAGTGCCTCAGCGGGCGACTTTACCCAACTTAATTTGGCTCCATTGGAAGAGAAAAATAAAAATAAAGTTGGAGATTGCTACTCGGGCAAGTGGATAGAATAGCACATATTAAAATAATGTTGCTGGGGTTCGTCCAGGGTCGTGCCGCGGTGACCAATATTAGAACAGTACTTGCTGTTTTGAATAGGGTGCCGCATGATCCAGAGAAGGGGGAGTCACCAGCCATGCTCACCCTAGATGCCGAGAAAGCGTTTGACAATGTTAGGTGGGCATGGCTGGAGGCGGTCCTAGATAGAATGGGGATCACGGGCGCCTTTAGGGTAGTCTTGTCAAAAATGTATAATAGGCTGCAGTCAAGGGTCTTTACGCAGGGACACTTATCCAAACCGCTTGATCTGCAAAAGGGGACCCGGCAGGGGTGCCCATTATCCCCGTTATTATTTAACCTGGCACTCGAACCCCTGGCTAGAGAACTATGCAAATCTAACTTATTTGAAGGGATTAGAATAGAAAAGGCCCAGGTGAAAGTGGCACTATTCACCGATGATATTATTTATGTCGAAACCACATGGGTCGATTGATAAAATTTTCAAGGCATTGGAGAGTTTCGGGAAATATTAGAGGACTAACTCTGGTGCGGATGATAATAGGGGCGTTATGGGTTCTTTAATAAAATCCCAAATTAAGTACCTAGGTATAAGGATTGGACGGACGCCTCATTCCATCTATCAGTTAAATTACCCACCTCTACTCCATAAAATTAAGGAAGATCTAGCCAGATGGCAAAAGCTACCATTTTCATTAATGGGCAGGGGCCAATTAATAAAATGCTGGCAATGTCCAAAGTGATGTATCCACTCAAGACCATACCGGTACTCCTACATCATGTAGATGTGAGGAGCCTGGAGGGATGTTTTACAAGGTTCAATTGGAATGGCAAGAAAGCAAGAGTCTCATTGGAGGGCTAAATGTTCCTGACGTTAGGGGTTACAATTTGGCTTGCTTGAGCAGACACCTGATAGATTGGTTTAGTAAGACTTCCCATTATTCTAATCTGAGATTGGAAAAGCAGTTGGCGGCACCCTGGGACTTAAAGGCTCTAGTGCATACCAAACTATCTCAATTACCTCTCTTAGTTAGATGCTCGCTAATTCTACAGGACTCCATTATAACGTGGAAGAACCTTAGACGGATGTACAAACTACCATACCAGATCTCGAAACACCTCCCTTTACATAATAACCCAGCTTTTACACCAGGGCAATCCGAACGGTCATTCCGGGAGTGGAAGATCAAGGGTATCAGGTCAGTAGGCGATCTGTTTTACAATCAGGAAAATAGGTGGGCGACTCTACAAGAACTAGAGGGTAGATGGGGGCTAACTGGATCTAATTTGTTCCCATATCTGCAGATCAGACACTATTATAAAAGTCTGGCTTTTAACATGGTGGGTGAGTGGAACCGGAATAAATTTGATTCACTCATTATGTCTGGCAACAGACAATCCATATCGCACTTATACGGCAGTTTGAGGTCCCTTTGGGAGGACTCTGTCTCTCAAGGATTGTTTCGGAGATGGGGGAAAAAATTGGATCTAGTAGAGATACAACCGACCGTGAGAACTGGCATAGCAGCTCTACATAGGGCAGTGGTGAACGAGACGATGAGGGAAGCTCACTTTAAAATCATACATCACGCTTTGTATGGATTCGATATGCCAGCAACTAGTGCAAAGCCAAATAGGATAGTAGCTTGCCCTAGATGTTCGGTACCTAAAACGGACCTTTTACATGGGTTGTGGAGTTGTACAAAATTAAAGGAGTATTGGAAGATGGTGGGTCAGGTTTTACGGGAGGGTAGTAATTATAAGGAGGAACTTGATATCCATGTGGCGATATTGCATGCAGGAGGAGTCAAATGAGGGAGGAAGTGGGCAGAACAGAGGCCTCACAGCATTGGGGCACAGGATAGTTTTAGAGGCCAAAAGGTGCCTGTTATCTACTTGGCTGGAGCCAAGGGTTCCATCAAAGGTTGAATTGCTAAGACGCCTACGTCATATGCTTCATTTAGAGTGGCTGGATGCAGTTGGTAAAAAAGAAACAGCTGGGAAGAAAGCTGTATAAAACTTGGAAGAAGTTCATGATAAATTTTATGGAGGAGTCAGAAGCATTTGCGACCATGAAGCCGTTTACCCTAACAGCCTGGTATTTGCAGAAGGATATCAAGGGACAGCTGGGGAGGCTTAGGGTCAGCGGTTGTTAACGTTTTAGACAAGGATAAGTCAGAGGAGCCAATGATGGGTCAGGATCGGGGGTTGGCGTTGGTGGAGATCGAGATGATGCTCAGAGGGATATATATTCCCTTGATAGTTGCATTTGGTTTGCTATTATTATTTTTATTGCATGTACGTGGGGGGAGGGGGTGGGAGGGGAATAATAAAAGAAAAAAATTTGTATTGTGTTGATGTATCCTGACAATGATGTGTCATTAACTATGCATGACATGTAAGATTGTTGAACTGTGAACTCTACTGTACTCTGGATGACACTGTAATGTTTTTCAAGATCGTGACGCATAAACTAATAAACATGTTTGTAAAAAAATAAAAAATGGTGTTGCTCCCCCAAATTTTATATATTCTATCTGCTTGCCCGATATGGATTAATGATGCATATTTTAATGATATTGATCAGCTCTTTAACAATCAGATATGGGGCCGGAAGAAAGTCTGAATCAAGCAGAGGTTCCTGTGGTTGGCAAAGGGGAGGGGGGGAATATCTTTTCCATATATTCAAGGTTACTTTATGGCTGCACAATTCCAATGGTGTATGGGACAAACAGAGAATGACCTTGCGCAATATTTAATTAGAAATTATGAGGGGTCTCAGAGAGATATTTTTAATATCTTGGAATCAGGATAATTGGCTACCCGAGGTAAGGTTTGCCCCGTAAGTGAAATGTTACAATTAGTTTGGAATAAGATGAAAAAAGGTGTTAGGGGTTACACAAGGTGTAAGCTTCACTCCACTCTGGAACAATTTTAATTTAAAGGAACTTATTAAAAAAGAAGATAGTATATATTGGCAAAAAAGGGGAATAGTACTTGTCTCACACGTCACTGAAGGTGGGAATATTCAAACTGTTAAGGAAATTCTTTATGGTTCTCAAATAGATAATATGACCTGGTTTAGGTATACACAGTTACAACCTCTTCTTTATGGTATTAAGAATAAGCACTTTTTATATGTAGTAGACAACAGTTTTACGGATTTCTGGTTTTATCGGAAAGAGGTTAAAACTTCTATTTCACAGATTTACAAACAAATAAAAGAGGCATTAGCTAATATTACACAATTTAAAAGCAAAAAGAAATGGGAATGGGAAATTGGAGGAGAAAGGAACATTCACTGGTTAACGATATATAAAACCATAAACTGGGTTATCTCTTCTGCTAATTTTAGACTCATACAATTCAAAATAGTACACCGATTATATCTCTCTCCCCAGATTGCGAACATGTACGGGAAAACGGAAGCTAAATGCCCAAAGTGACGCTCTGACCAGGCCGATTTTTTACATACGATTTGGAACTGCCCAAGGATTCAGCAGTTCTGGACAGAAATATATTATTATATATTATTAACTAATAAACTAGGCACGGGCCCAGAAATGGGTGTTGAGCTTGCCATCTTGGGAATATGGGGATCTGACAACCTTAACAGACAGGACCTTAAGGCTTGGCCAGAGTAATAATTGCAATAAAGTGGGGATCAATCAACCCCCCCCCCCACCCCCCACTCCCCTGCAGAATGAAAAAATTTAATGGATAAGGTGAAACAATATGAGAAAATGAAATGGCATGTAGATCAAAAAAACTGTTGGTGCAATGGGAAAAGGTGTGGGGTAAATGGACATACATTGCGTGCTGGCCCTAGGCATCTACCCGCCTTTGAGTGCTTATTTTTCAAAGGTATTCGTTATACGGGAATGCGCAGGGTCCACCTGGGCTCCGGAGGCCGCAGTGCGTGAGTAAGGGGACGAAGGAAGGTCCATTGGTGACGGTTGGGGAAAATGTAATTTGCTTTCTTTTATATCAAATGAAAACAGGATGAGGGAGAAATGTTGTTACTAGTGATATGGACATGATCTTCTCTATTATATATGTATATGAATTGGGAGATTGTATTAAGGCTAAATTTGACAGTTAAGTTGCTCTCTCCTTACTGTTTTTATCTTTTGTATTGTATGGGAAAAATAAAGAATATAATAAAAAATAAAAAAAAGGGAGCATATGGAGGCAGCTTAGCGAGCCCAGAGTCGGGTCTATAATCAGCAGGCTCGGGTCTGGATCTTTAACCCGGGTGATCGGGTTTTGGTTCTGGTGCCGACTGTGGACAGTAAGTTCCTGGCTAGGTGGCAGGGGCCCTACGAGGTACTCGGGAAAATTGGAGATGTAAACTACAAGGTACACCAGCCAGGGCCGCGAAAGTTGGAGCAGGTTTACCATGTGAATTTACTCAAACCGTGGAAAGATAGGGAAACCTGTACAGAAGACAGCCCACGGCCGGGTTTTCTAGAAGAGGTACCAACCCCTCTGTCTGATGCAAGAGAGGCGGCTGCCACAGTAAAAAAAATGCTGACAGCCTGTGCTCTAAACAGACTCAGGAGGCAAGGGAGTTTGTTAGTCGGAACACGGATGTGTTCTCGGACCTCCCTAGACGCACTTCCATAATCCAGCATGACATTGTCACTGAACCTCAGGCAAAAGTCCAATTAAAACCATACCGGGTACCCGAGGCTCAGCGACAAGCCATATTGGAGGAGGTGCAGTTAATGTTGCAGCTAGACGTCATTGATGAGTCAAAAAAGTGAGTGGGCCAGTCCTATAGTATTGATACCCAAGCCGGACGGGATGTTGCGGTTTTGTAACAACTTTCGAAAACTTAATGAGGTTTCCAAATTCGATGTGTATCTCATGCCCCAGGTGGATGAGCTCATCGAGAGGTTAGGACAAGCCCGGTATTTTTCTGTTTTGGACCTCACGAAAGGGTACTGGCAGGTGCCCTTAACAGAGGCTGCCAAAGAGAAAACTGCCTTCATCACGCCTGAGGGGCTGTATCAATATATAAGGTCTTACCTTTTGGTCTGCATAGCACCCCCGCCACTTTTCAGCAACTAATGGACATTGTGCTTCGTCGTCCACATCGTCGGTATGGTACAGTACCGACTGGGAAAGTCACCTACCCTAAGTGCAGGCTGTAGTGAACTCCCTTCGGATAGCTGGCCTAACCGCTAACCCAGAAAAATGTGTGATAGGGTTAGAAGAGACTAAGTACCTGGGGTATGTCATTGGGGGCTGAGTTATCAAACCCCAAGTGAACAAAATAGAGGCGATATGGAATTTGCCCTGACCTGTCACCACTAGGCAAATAAAGTAATTCCTGGGAATGGTGTGCTATTACATGAGGTTTGTTCCCCACTTTGCTACTCTAGCAGTGCCCTTGACAAGGTTCTTGAAGGGACAAAAATCAGTGATGGTTCGCTGGGATAATCGGGCGGAAGAGGCTTTTGCTGCTTTGAAGTCGGCCCTGTGTGGGTCACCGGTTTTGGTGAAGCCCGACCTTAAGAGGGGGTTCATGGTACAAACAGATGCCTCCGAAGTAGGCCTCGGTGCTGTACTGTCTCAGGAAGTCAACGGGGAGGAGCATGCCGTTGTCTTCCTAAGCCGCAAGCTCACAACAGCCGAAACCAGGTACAGTATAGTTGAGAGAGTGCCTGGCTATCAAGTGGACACTCGGGTCTCTCCGCTACTATTTGTTGGGGAGAAAGTTATGCCTGGTGATCGACCACTTCCCTCTCAAGTGAATGAGCCAGGCCAAAGACAGGAATGCCTGGGTCACCAGATGTTTTTTGTCTCTGCAGAACTTTAAGTTCTCAGTAATACACAGAGCAGGCCGGTTGCAGGGAAATGCGAATGCCCTGTCCCGGGTGCATTGTCTGGCGTGTGTCCACCCTCTCAGGGTTTAACAAAGGGGGGGAGGTTATGTGACACAGTGAGGGGTTGTGTCTGGTAAGGCAGGTATTTTCCTCCCAGCATGTGCGGCTGGGCTAGTTTCCAGCCAGGTGAGGTCAAATACCAAACCGGAGTTTAATTGCCGGTCCGGGTTTTGGCAGCACCTGGCTGTCCTTAAATAGGCAGCTGGGCTCAGCAGAGAGGTCTCTGTTTTGGGGATCTGAGGCTTTGTGCTGTGCTGGAGAGCTAAAGCCTGCTGTGGACTACTGGAGGCAGAACTGCCAGCAAGGTGACTTGTGTTATATGAACTTTCCATTGTGTGTGAATTAACACCAAGACTGCAAAGTTACATGCAGTTTTGTGCAATTGCCTCAAGTGTGAATAAACACTGATGTTTTGAGTTAAGAACTTGTATTTTGCCTCTGTACTTCGCCCGCTTAATCTATCTACCAGAGTGAAACCCCACAATGGTTAGAGCAGACGACCAGGTAGCCGCTTTGGAAATATTGTGGATTGATGCGTCCGCTCTTTCTGCCCAGGAGGTAGATATCGTTCTTGTGGAGTTGCAGTCCAACCCATAGATATTGATTTCTGTAAGGAAACATAAGCTAGACAGATAGCCTGTTTAATCTACCTAGCTAGGGAACCTTTGCTAGCAGCCTTTTCTTTATTTGGTCCTGAATACTGTACAAATAAAGAACCTGACTTCATCCTAGTAGCATTGAGGTAAGCTAAAACATACCTCCTGATATCCAAATAACTAAACGCCAACTCCTTCTGACACTTGGGAATGGCACAAAAAGATGGAAGAACTACCTCCCGAGCTTTATGAAAACTGGACACTACCTTGGGAAGGAAAGCTGGGTCTGCCCTGAGGACTATTCTATCGTCCTGGATAGAGGTATATGGGGGATTGATGGACAAGGCCTGAATCTCCCTTATTCTTCTAGCCGATGTAATGGCTACCAGGAATGCACATTTAAGAGTCAACATCCTGATAGAGGCCTCAGAAATTGTCTCAAAGGGCTCTTTCACCAAACTCTGCAAAACTAGATTCAAGTACCAAGGAGGAACTCTCAAAATTTTTGCCGGAATGTCCCTTGTAATTGCCTTACAAAACCTCATAAGAGGATGGACAGCTAACCTAGTGTCAAACAAAACACTCAAAGTCTGGACCATTAGGGTACTAAGGGAAAGACCCTTCTCTAGACCTTTCTGAAGAAAATGCTAAATCATTGGAATAGAGAGATTACAATGTGAAAAGGGATCAATTCCCAGGAAGGCAAACAAAGCCTCCCAGATTCTAGCAGAGATCCTGGTGGTTACCGATTTCCTACTTTTTAGCAAAGTGGAAATGACGGATTCTAGCAATCCTCTATGTACTAGCAGCGACCTTTTAAAAACCAGGCTATCAAGTGGAGACCTTTTACCGAAGGGTGGATGACTGGACCCTGGCTCAATAGGTCTAGGATCTCTGTAGCACACCAAACCACAGTTCATAGCATGTAATAAATCCACAAAATATTTTATTTAATACATATTAGAAAATACACAAATAAAACCATAACAGCTGCATGAATGCACAGGAAAAAGAAATAAACACAGATACTAGGTCACATATCAAAGAACCAGACCCCTTGAATAGTAATAGTCATTCAGTCTCTATTGAACCTGGTATACCCTCACCTAAAGAATTATTAGGAACACCATACTAATACGGTGTTGGACCCCCTTTTGCCTTCAGAACTGCCTTAATTCTACGTGGCATTGATTCAACAAGGAGCTGATAGCATTCTTTAGAAATGTTGGCCCATATTGATAGGATGGCATCTTGCAGTTGATGGAGATTTGAGGGATGCACATCCAGGGTACGAAGCTCCCGTTCCACCACATCCCAAAGATGCTCTATTGGGTTGAGATCTGGTGACTGTGGAGGCCATTTTAGTACAGTGAACTCATTGTCATGTTCAAGAAACCAATTTGAAATGATTTGAGCTTTGTGACATGGTGCATTATCCTGCTGGAAGTAGTCATCAGAGCATGGGTACATGGTGGTCATGAAGGGATGGACATGGTCAGAAACAATGCTCAGGTAGCCCGTGGCATTTAAATGATGGCCAATTGGCACTAAGGGGCCTAAAGTGTGCCCAGAAAACATCCCCCACACCATTACACCACCATCACCAGCACAGTGGTAACAAGGCATAATGGATATATGTTCTCATTCTATTTACGCCAAATTCGGACTCTACCATTTGAATGTCTCAACAGAAATTGAGATTCATCAGACCAGGCAACATTTTTCCAGTCTTCAACAGTCCAATTTTGGTGAACTTGTGCAAATTGTAGCCTCTTTTTCCTATTTGTAGTGGAGATGAGTGGTACCCGGTGGGGTCTTCTGCTGTTGTAGCCCACCTTTCTTTCCCATTCTGACATTCAGTTTGGAGTTCAGGAGATTGTCTTGACCAGGACCACAACCCTACATGCATTGAAGCAACTGCCATGTGATTGGTTGACTAGATAATCGCATTAATGAGAAATAGAACAGGTGTTCCTAATAATTCTTTAGGTGAGTGTATATTGAAAGTAATATAAAAGATATCAGATATGGTTAATATATTAAACTCTGCATGGGAGAACAGGTAATCAATAGACGAGAGTGACTATCACATACAACATACAACAATTTAAAGTGCCAAGTGCCATATATCTCATACAACAATCAAGAAGTACTAATAGGGTAAATATTACCGAGCATGTGGTTCAAAACACCGACGCGCGTTTCGCGCATAGCTTCCTCAGAAACACGTGTCGGGGTTTTGAACCACGTGGTCAGTAATAATTACCCTATCAGTACTCCTTGATTGTTGTATGAAATATATGGCACTTGGCACTTTAAGTTGTTGTATGTGATAGTTACTCTCATCTATTACCTGTTCTCCCATGGGGAGTTTAATATAGTAACCATACCTGATATCTTTTATATATATTTTTTTGTGTATTAAATTCAATATTTTGTGGATTTATTAAATGCTGTGTACTGTGGTTTGGTGTGGTAGAGCTTATTTGTTGAAGCACAGCATTTAATTTTGTAGGAGCTATTTGTATTTGGTGTTTGTTTGATCTCTGGTAGCACCCAAGGCTCCTTGACCGAAAGAAGTCTGAGTCAAGTGAACCGAGCACACTGGGGCCAAAAAGGTGCTATCATGATCACTGAAGATCTGTCTTCCCTTATCTTCTTGAGAACCCTGAAGATTAACCAAAGATGAAGGAAGGCATAGAGAAGACCCCTGTCCCAAGGCTGTAAAAAAGCATCCACAGCCGAAAAGGCCAAAAAACGTTCTCACTTTTCTGTTTGATCTTGTAGCAAAGAGATTCACCAAGGGCTCCCCCCAAAGCTGTACTAGCTGGGAGAAAACCCCTGGATTCAGAGACCATTCTGTCTGGTCTAATTTGTGGCAACTTAAAAAATCTGCCCTTTGGTTGTCAACTCCCCTGATATGAAGGGCTGACAAGGACAGAACTCTTCCCTCTAGAAAGGAAAATATCTGAGCTGCTATCTGTTGCAATTCTCTGGATCTGGTCCCTTCCTGATGGTTCAGGTAAGGTACAACGGAACATTCTGAGGAACCATCCTGGACTTCTCTGCATTGATTACCCAACCTATAGAGTTCAAAATGGAAATCACCTGTTCCATTTGGGGCAAGACAGGTCTGTTCGGACTGAGCTATGATCAAGAAATAGTCCAGGTATGGCACAAACAGGATGTCCTTTTCCCTTATATGGTCTGCTATTTCCGCTTCTAGCTTTGTGAAGATGTGTGGAGCCATGGAGATCCTGAAAGGTAGCACCTGGAACTGAAAATGCTTCAGACATCCCTCCATCTTCAGCGCCACTCTTAAGTATTTTTGGTGAGTCGGGCATATTGGAAGATGATAGTACACGTCTCTGATGTCGAGGACCACCATATAACAGTCCTTGTACAGGAGGTCCACTACTGACTTCATTGTCTCCATCTTGAATTTCCTGTATACTAAAAACGTGTTTAACCCTCTCAAGTTTATGATGGTTCTGAATTCTCCACTTTGCTTTTCTACAAGAAAAAGGCTAGAGTAGAACCCTATACCTTCTAATGGAGAACAGAAGATAAGCGTACCCTTTTGAATACGTTTTTCTACCTCCTTTTCCAGAGCCTCCCAGCCCACTTCTGTTATTAAGAATTTTTCTGGGGGAAGACACTTTAATTCCAGTCTGAACCCTTCCCATAAAGACAAAAATCCAAGCTCTGTTGGTAGTTTTGGACCAGGCTGGGAGGAAGTCCTTAGGCCCCTTAGGCGGGGGTCACATAGCATTATATTGATTTATGATGCTATGTAACCCTTACAGTTCTGGAATGTATTAGATTACTGTCACGGCCTTTGGTTTGCCCTGTGACACTGTTGCCACACTTGCGGTTGCCCGCGGCAATGTGTTGCTGTGAGAGCATGCGGTGGCAGTGTCTCGGCCTTCTGGGTGATTGCCGGGACATGGGTGCCATGCATGCTGTTGCCGGTGGTAACTAGTTTGGTATGCTTGTGTGTGCACTTCCCCTTTAAGTGGCTTCCTTCCCTTGTCTGGTGTTGGAAGGGTTAACTCCCTTCCTACTGTTTTGTGAACACTGGGTTTATGTGTGTGTGGGTGTGGTTGCTTGGGCTATTATATTTAGTCTCTGCTGGATGCTTGAAGCCCAGTGTTCAGGGGCGTACATACAGGGGTCGCAGTTGCGATCGGGCCCGGCACTCCAGGGGGCCCGGCCGCCTGTGGACCCCTGGCCCCGCCCTGCAGTAGTGCTGTGCCTGCCTGTTTAACCCGGGCGGCCGACCCGGGGCCTGCCGCCCAGTGTTGCGTTTCTGCGCTGCAGTGCCAGGCCAGCCCTACCCTCCTTGAGTCTCCTCCCCCTGATTCTCCTTCCCGTGCTGGTGCGGCGTGCCTCGTCATTTCCTGTTGGACGGCCGCACCGGACATGAGGTTTCCCTAGGCTGCGCAGGCGCACAACAACGTCGAGACGCAGCAGGGAGAATGCGCTTTCGGGAGAGCGCGAATAAGCTAGTGCCGGTCCGGAAGTTAAGATAAGATTAGATTTGCAAAACAAAAAAAATAATAAAAAAATAAAAAGTTCTTCCTAATTGCTCACCACATTTATGGTGAGTGAGTTCAGAGTAGGGTCTACTGGGGGCTGAGAGGGGCTGGCTTTATAACTAGCTCTGCTATATTTCTGTAGCTTGCAACCTCTAACTGCCCAGTTGGGCTGAAACTACTACACCCAACATGTTTTGGCGGTAATAGTAAATGGATATTGGTGCAATTTGGAGCTACTAGTCTATATAATACATATTATATAGACTAATAGCTCAGAATTGCACCAATATCCATTTACTATTACTGCCAGAACATGTTGGGTGTAGTAGTTTCAGCCCAACTGGGCAGTTAGAGGTTGCAGGCTACAGAAATATAGCAGAGTTAGGCTACTTTCACACCTGCGTTAGGTGCGGATCCGTCTGGTATCTGCACAGACGGATCCACACCTATAATGCAAAAGCTTGTATCCGTTCAGAACGGATCCGTTTGGCTGCAGGCAGCGTTTTGGTGTCCGCCTCCAGAGCGGAATGGAGGCTGAACGGAGGCAAACTGATGCATTCTGAGCAGATCCTTATCCATTCAGAAGGCATTTGGGCTGAACTGATACGTTTTGGGCCGCTTGTGAGAACCCTGAAACGGATCTCACAAGCGGACCCAGAAACGCCAGTTTCACACTGGCGTTTCTGGGTCCGCTTGTGAGATCTGTTTCAGGGCTCTCACAAACAGTGCAAAACGGATAAGTTCAGCCCCAATGCATTCTGAATGGATAAGGATCCGCTCAGAATGCATCAGTTTGCCTCCGTTCAGCCTCCATTCCGCTCTGGACTTTGGTGTTACATGTCTGGTGGTGTTTGGTGTCCTGTTTGCTAGACATTCCCCTGTCTTATGTTTATTGCGCTATGGGTGCCCTGTTTGGTTTGTGGTGTGTGCTGTGTCCTTTAATGATGGTGTGGACACCAGCACTTTTGCACGGGTTCCAGTCGTTGTGTCTGTGGCAGGTAAGTGTGTTATGGGTGTCGCTTACCGGCCATCTCCATATGCTGTATGTGTTCCCCTCTCCTTGCAGTCTGGCCTCAGATAGAGACTCCTGTTCCTCCATGACTGGGATGAACAGGTTGTCTCTTCCCTGCTCCTTGATGAAGGATTACCAGGGCGACTTGGGGTCTCTAGGGATCCTGAGTATGAGTCGTCCTACCATCGGGGTCCGCTCATGCGGAGGAGTCAGGCAGAGGATTAGGGATGTTGTAGGAGGTGACCTGCTCCCTTATTACTCCTTTTGGCCAGGCTGATCCCCTTTTACCCTTTGACACCGCACGGTGGGGGGTTTCCCCCACTCCCCGCCGTGACAATGACACTAACAGCATTATGTCAGTGTCCTCTAATACATTCCAGAACTGCAAGGGTTACATAGCATCATAAATCAATATAATGCTATGTGACCCCCTTCACAGGGGCGGGCTGGCAGCCTTAGTCCTGGGGGGCAAATCCAGTCAAGTGGCCCATTTTTATTTTGGAGACTTTTATTTTCCTTTATACAGGAACACATTGCATTTACTGCCCCCCAATGTGGCACGTTTAGAGCGCTGAGCCAATTCTTTTGCCCCCCCTTCATATAAAAAAATGCGGCATGCGTAGTGTGCTGCGCCGATTCTTTTGCCTGGCCATTTCTAAAAGCCCTGTAGGAATGAAAAAACATGGCGCGCATAGTGCGTCTTCCATTTTTTTTTTTAGCCCTGTCCATTATTAAAAGCCCCCCCTACATATAATAGGCCACTCCCAACAAACACTGTACAGCTGAAATTCTATTGTTGAGGCCTGTCTCTACACATCATACGGAGAGGGGGGCCTGTCCTTGCTGCACTGCCTGCTTCACATTATACAATAAACAACAAAAAGCTACAGCCAGGAAGCTCCTCTGCTCTACTCCCTCCCCAGATCCTGCTCAAAGCCAGTGGTTCCCCCCCACCATCTGCCACCCGCCCGTGGCCTGCTGCCCCCCTTGGCCGTCCTCACCCAGCAATGAATCCTCCTTCTGCAAATGGCAAGGGGAGGAGCCGGAGCATCTCCTCTCCTACATAGAGCCACATACCTCTTACATTCAGTGATGTCATCTGTGTTGTAGACGTTCTTTCTTTATCTTCATCATTCAGACCAGACCGCCATGATGATTTTTTAGCCATCTCCCGTCTCTGCAGAGATTGATAAACAGAAATTAGTTTCCCACATTTCCATCATCTTCTGAACACCCTTTTCTGCCACCCCCAATACTATACTGCAGAAACAGTCCCCCTGGAAATACTACTACCACACAGATAGTGCCCCCTTCAACAATTATTGGCACACAGTGCTCTAAAAAATAACTGCACCCAGACACTAATAGTATAAAGATAATGTCCCCCAAAAATAATTGTGCTAAGCTGATACTATGCCAGGGTGCCCCCCAAAGTAACAGTGCTCCCCAAAATGCCACCAATAGAAATAATTATCTGCCAGAGCACACTTAGTAATAATGCTCCTATAGTGCCCATACTAGTAATCATGTTCCTCATAGCCCCCAGTAGTAGTAAAGCTCCGCATAATACCCCCTAGTAGTAATAATTCTCCCTATATTATGACAGTACATGAAATGCCCCCGCTTAATGCCCGCAGTTGAGCTAATGTCCCCATAATGTAGGTCAGTTCAAAATACCCCTATATAGTCCTCCTCTCCCCCTTCCCCATAGTGTCCCCCATAATATGCCAGCAAAAAAATGCCCTTTCTTAGTGCCCCCAGCAGATGCTCCTCTCCCCCATAATGTGCCAGTAAAAAATGCCCCTTCTTAGTGCCACCAGATGCCACAAATGTTCCACTCCCCCATAGTGCCTCCCATAATGTGCCAGTAAAAAATGCCCCCCATAATGTGCCAATAAAAATAGGCCCATTTAGAGCCCCCACTTCCCCATAGTGCCCCCTAATAATGCCAACAGATGCCTCATACTGCCGCTCTCCCCTATAGTGCCCCCCTCAGAGTGTGCCAATAAAAAAAAAGCCCCTTTAGAGCACCCATAGTGCTCCTCTCCCCCATAATGTGTCAGTATCAAATGCCCCCCCAAGTGGGCAAGAAATAAATGCCACCCCCAAAAAAATGTCCTCATAGTGCCAGCTCCCCCAGCAAAGAAAAAAAAACACACTAATCCTTACCTCCATCAGCAGTGATGCGATGCAGGCCTCTTTCAGCCTGTGTCCCTGCTATGTGCTGGCCGGCTCAGGAGGCGCGATGATAATGACGTTATCGCGACGCCTGAGACGGCCTCTGATAGGCTACAGGCACTAATGCCTGCGGCCTATCAGAAGAACAGGGAAGAGAGACACCTCTCCCTGCCCTGCCACAGCACAGGCATTTGTATCGCTGTCCTGAGGATGGCGATACAGATGAATATGGAGATGAGAGCTTCCACAATGGAAGTGCTCATCTCCTACTGCCCCCCCCCAACTAGAACCAGGGCCGCGCCGCCTGTGGTGATCGCCGATTCGGCCCTGAGGAATAAAATTAATAATTATTATTATTCGTTAAAGACGGCCCAGCAGCAGTTTTTAACATGCTTTAGGGTGGCCTTGGGGCAAATGCCTCCCTGCCCCCCGTCCCAGCCCCTTCAGTGCTGGGAGGTCAGGCCAGGAGCTGCGCTGCAGACAAGCAGCGTGACACACGCTCGTCTGCAAGGGCCCTTAATGTCACGCTTCAGTGTGGAAGGGAAGGAAATAGGGAATCAGGCCTAAGAACTAGGGAAGGAAAATGGACACCTCCTAGTGAAAACCCTAACTGATGGTTTGGGTAAAAAATGGTTTGGGTAAAAGTTATAGCGTTTACAAACTATGGTACAAAAATGTGAATTTCCGCTTTTTGAAGCAGCTCTGACTTTCTGAGCACCTGTCATGTTTCCTGAGGTTCTACAATGCCCAGACAGTACAAACACCCCACAAATGACCCCATTTCGGAAAGTAGACACCCTAAGGTATTCACTGATGGGAATAGTGAGTTCATAGAACTTTTTATTTTTTGTCACAAGTTAGCGGAAAATGATGATTTTTTCTTTTTTTCTTACAAAGTCTCATATTCCACTAACTTGTGACAAAAAATAAAAACTTCCATGAACTCACTATGCCCATCACAAAATACCTTGGGGTGTCTTCTTTCCAAAATGGGGTCACTTGTGGGGTAGTTATACTGCCCTGGCATTTTAGGGGCCCAGATGCGTGAGAAGTAGTTTGAAATCAAAATCTGTAAAAAATGACCGGTGAAATCCAAAAGGTGCTCTTTGGAATGTGTGCCCCGTTGCCCACCTAGGCTGCAAAAAAGTGTCACACATCTGGTATCGCCGTACTCAGGAGAAGTTGGGGAATGTGTTTTGGGGTGTCATTTTACATATACCCATGCTGGGTGAGAGAAATATCTTGGCAAAAGACAACTTTTTCCATTTTTTTATACAAAGTTGGCATTTGACCAAGATATTTATCTCACCCAGCATGGGTATATATAAAATGACACCCCAAAACACATTCCCCAACTTCTCCTGAGTACGGCGATACCACATGTGTGACACTTTTTTGCAGCCTAGATGCGCAAAGCGGCCCAAATCTCTTTTAGGAGGGCATTTTTAGACATTCGGATCGCAGACTTCTTCTCACGCTTTCGGGCCCCTAAAATGCCAGGGCAGTATAAATACCCCACATGTGACCCCATTTTGGAAAGAAGACACCCCAAGGTATTCAATGAGGGGCATGGCGAGTTCATAGAATTTTTTTATTTTTTGGCACAAGTTAGCGGAAATTGATTTTTTTTTGTAGTTTCTCACAAAGTCTCCCTTTCCGCTAACTTGGGACAAAAATTTAAATCTTTCATGGACTCAATATGCCCCTCACGGAATACCTTGGGGTGTCTTCTTTCCGAAATGGGGTCACATGTGGGGTATTTATACTGCCCTGGCATTTTAGGGGCCCTAAAGCGTGAGAAAAAGTCTGGAATATAAATGTCAGGGGGGTGATCAGGGAATCTATATATGTGATCACCCGCCTGTCATTGATCACCCCCCTGTAAGGCTCCATTCAGACGTCCATATGTGTTTTGCGGATCCGATCCATGTATCCGTAAAAATCATACGGACATCTGAATGGAGCCTTACAGGGGGGTGATCAGGGAATCTATATGGGTGATCACCCCCCTGTAAGGCTCCATTCAGACGTCCGTATGTGTTTTGCGGATCCGATCCATGTATCCGTAAAAATCATACGGACGTCTGAATGGAGCCTTACAGGGGGGTGATCAATGACAGGGGGGTGATCGGGGAATCTATATGGGTGATCACCCCCCTGTAAGGCTCCATTCAGACGTCCGTATGTGTTTTGCGGATCCGATCCATGTATCCGTAAAAATCATACGGACGTCTGGCTGGAGCCTTACAGGGGGGTGATCAATGACAGGGGGGTGATCAGGGAATCTATATGGGTGATCACCCCCTTGTAAGGCTCCATTCAGACGTCCGTATGTGTTTTGCGGATCCGATCCATGTATCCGTAAAAATCATACGGACGTCTGAATGGAGCCTTACAGGGGGGTGATCAATGACAGGGGGGTGATCAGGGAGTCTATATGGGGTGAATAAGGGGTTAATAAGTGACAGGGGGGGTGTAGTGTAGTGGTGTTTGGTGCTACTTTACTGAGCTACCTGTGTCCTCTGGTGGTCGATCCAAGCAAAAGGGACCACCAGAGGACCAGGTAGCAGGTATATTAGACGCTGTTATCAAAACAGCGTCTAATATACCTGTTAGGGGTTAAAAAAAATCGCATCACCGCTGGCAGGCTGGAGATCCTGTCTCTTACCTTCCGATCCTGTGTGTGCGTGTTCACAGGAAGTCTCGGCTCTCGCGAGATGACGCGTATATGCGTCACTCTGCGCAGAGCTGCCGCCTCCGGACCGCGATCCTGCGTTAGGCGGTCCGGAGGCGGTTAAAGAGGCTATGGAAGCACCAGGAACTCAGCCAAGATCCAACCACAAACAATCCACAGAAGATATAAACCACACAGCATAGTGGGAGAAGCAACTATAAATAAAGGAAGGTTAAATGACCATATAAGCAACACCTGGAGGCAAGGGGTGTGGCCATTACCAGAAACAATACAGACACCTATTGATCCACAATGAAAACCTGTCAGATCAAACAACGTGTTGCCAGTCTCACAGATCTCCTGCCACTCACTGTCGCCAGGACGTCCATATGTCTCGGTACGTCTGTGACACTTAAGCTGCCCTAGATCATCAAAAGGCAAAGACAACCTGCAAGACACTAGCAATTGGCACATCAGTCTTGGGTGCCCGGCCCCAGAGTACTAAATCCGTGGCGTTAAAGGAGTATTTGAACTTAACCAACGAGGGAATAAAACTGTGCTTATCCGGATTCTTCCACTCATTCGTTATCATGGCTGCCACATTTTTGTGAATGAAAAAGGATCTCTTTTTCTTACCTTCCAATCCCTTAAACATGACATCTTGTACTGGACTTACTTCCTTGGGATCCTCAATATTCATTGTGGCTCTAATAGCCTTCAGAAGCTGATCCACGTCCTGAATGGGGAAGAATGGTCTACCACCCCTATCCTCTTCTGAGGACAAGTCGGATAAAACTTCCCCACTCTCTACTGCCAAGATATTTTCATTTGAACTAGAGAAGTCAGAAAAATCCTGCGCAGGAGACCTGTCATTACTTCTATAGGCTTCTTTCTTAGATTTAAGGGCATTACCCACTTCTCTAATCAACTTTTTCATATACTTGAACATTGAAGGAGATTACTCTGCTATAGTGTTTTCTATGCAGGAATGACAGAGTAGTTCTTTTAGAAAACTTGAAGACATCCCAGCAGCATCATTACGTCATTATTTCTTTTTCACAATTAACCCTACCATTGCTATGTAATCTTTATTAGAGGAATCGTTAATTGATTGCGGCTGGGATCTTTTCTTTCCTTCCTTTTTGTTCCACTTCAACTTCATTTACTTTGCATTCTAATTGGACAGCTGTCCTTTGTTGATTTTTGTAACTATGGTAATGTGATGTCACTTCCGCCTAGGCGGGCTATTTAAATGCCATGTGTTCACTGATGTTTGTATTATATCCTTCACGTTTGCGAAAGGCTCCAGACGAGAGTCGAAACGCGTCACGTCATGTGACAATAAAGATTTTCTATCTTCAAGAAACAGTGAGTGCCAGTCTTTTTGCCATTATCTTGGGATCGTTATCTTGGACGCGAGCACCACGCCATTCGTTACGGAGTGCCGGCTGATCATTATCTGTTAACTCTATCTCACTGTGACTTTGTAGTAAAAATATCACAGAGGCACAGAGCATTATCAGTCATGTTAACGCTCCGTGTCTCTGCTGGCCAGAGCGGGGCTTGGCTCTCTTTCAAATAGCGGATTATCCGCACGGGATCCGCTTGTGTGAAAGAGCCCTAATAAGGAGAGAAACTACTCTCCAGCAGAATGGTGGTAGGAATCCTCTCCCAGGACAGGAAACCACTAAGAAGCTCCTCATTCTTAGATATCTGGGAGGAGAACCCTCTCTGCTGGTGCCATCACAGGACGAAGGGGAAAAATATAACTAAGCCAACCAGTAGTTTGTATACAGTTTAGTGTGTAGCCTGTGCTACTGTGATAAATCTGCTGATCGTCTACAGGATTAGTAAATCTGCCCCAGTATATATATATATATATATATATATATATATATAAAAATAAGAGTTGTATGCATTGGTTGAATAATTTTATATACAGCCTCATACTGATATGTGGAGCACAATTATTACAAATACTATATTTTTCACATAAGGCTACATTCACAGGAACGTATTTTGTTTCCGTGTCCGTTACATGTTTTTTTTTTTGCAGATAGGATGCAGACCCATTCATTTTAATGGGTCCACAAAAAATGTGGACAGCACACTGTGTGATATCCGCATCTGTATGTCTGTTCCGTAGCCCCACAAAAATAAAAATATAGAACATGTCCAGATCTTGTCTGTTTTGCGGTCAAGGATAGGCATTGTTACAATGTATCCGCAAAAAATGCCATACTGACTTCCTTTTTTTTCTGTGGACCGCAAAACACATACGGTTGTGTGAGTGTAGCCTAAGGCAGCTTGTACACAGTATCTGATCAATTATTTCCATCAGGGATTTTGATAAAAGAAGGTGTGGGTAAAAAAAACAAAAAAACCCACACAGAACAGTTGGAAATCTTTCAGTTATGGCTCATGCACATAAACACAAATTGTAGTCCCCAATGCAGGGGCACCGTCCGTGTGGCCGGCGCCGACAGATGCAGACCTATTCAACTTGAATCGGTCCACAATACATCCATACTGGAAAAAAATTAAGCATGTTTTTTTTTTTTCTCGGTGTGTAGGCACGGACCGAAATGCCACAGAATTGCCTTGATAGTGCTTTGGTGGCCTTCTGTTCCATATCTTCCGCATTGCTGACCCATTCAAGTGAATGGGTCTGTATCCATGATACAGTGTGCACACTGCACAGACCTGCTGTTTGTGGGACACAATACAGGCATGGTAAGCACATGGTCATGTGCATGAGGCCTAGGGTGTTTCATTTTTCCAAAGATGTTTTTATATGACTGCTTACGGCCCGAGTCTCAGTGATGTAATGATATATGCCAAATTTCAAGAGGATTGGATAATATTTAGGGTTGCACACATTGATCACTTTTATTACTACTCTCACGCCTGTACCTAGGAGGTTGGTCTAAAAACGACTTCAGTTTCAGGGTGCCAGGGGCTCTGCATCAAGCAAGGTGGGTGGCAAAGGCAACATATGCACTTAAAATTGTCCTCTTCACTAAACAGTTGAATATTCCTCAACGAGAATTGAAACGGGTTGCACATTTTGTCAGCCTCATGTTTGCTTTTTGCACGAGGCAATTGTAAGTTGATGGGCTCGTTCACATCCGAGGTGGCTGTGATAAAGGTCACGGGGTAGAGGTCTGGGACCTCAGTGTGGAACTATAACTCCCTTACAATGAAAGTTCCCGCTTCCAGCTGGGACATATTGAACCACTCTGCACTGAAACATGAATGGTCAACGTCTGATTTCTTTATTTCACAGTACATGTATTTATGAGACATTCTGGCAGGAAATTCTAGATGAAACTGGAATGAGTCACATATGTTACAGTAAAACCGCTTTAGACAATACTGGTGTTTACAATAGGTTTGTATACATAAAGTATAAATTCTTTACATATCAGCTAAGTTAATTTAGATGCCAACGATTTAAATTACAGATTGCAGTCATGTATGCAAGATTCATCTTATCTATTTGATGTAAGCCCTAGTCAGAGGATAACAGGGAAGTGCTAGTGAATTTAAGTGATACCCGTCTGTCTGTCTTTTTTGTAGTGTCACCATCTGGTGGGATGTATCTGCATGCTGTAATTAAGAGCATTCTTGAACACTGCATTTCATAGGAAATGAAGTGTATCGTCTCTTGAGCCTTTATAATCACTACCAGGGACAGTTCCCGATTCCTATATCTATATATCTGATAATTCGCTCCAAAGAATGATTTGGACATACAGCTTCTGAGACAGAATACTGCAGTGATTCTCTAAGAAGCCATGTGAACACTCTTAAGGTGGTCAATGATACCGCAGAAAGAGGAATTACTCAGAGATATATATAATATATATAAAAAATATATAAAGTTTAACGAAACGGTCAGGGACAAAAACAATTCTTGTTCAGGGTAGTTGAGCATCACAAAAGCTAACAGAAGAAGGTATTGCATCGTTCAATGTTGATTAACATCACACGTTTTGCCCATCATTCTACCTATTAATCTTAGTGTCAAATTTTATTATTTTAAGTTTATGATGTCTAGTTTTCCCAATTAAAGTAATTAACATTGAAAAAAATGTTTGCCTACTTTTACAAAACTGATCAGTGTGCAACCTCTAAATATTATCCAATCTTACATTTTTGGCATTTATCTTTTTCAACACAGGCTCGGGGCGTAAGCAAAGTCTGCAAAAAATATTTTTTTTCCCCATTACAAAATGAAACACCTTAATGAGGGCTTATATCATATCTGTGGGCTCCATTAAGTGTTTTGGCTCAGTCACTGATGACAATCACAGACGTGTGAAAGCAGCCCAATAGCTCTGTGCCATTGTCTTAAAGTGGTATGTCCTATTAGCCCTACCTACTAACAATGTGGCAACAGCTATTTGGGCACCCTGACTACTTTGATTGGCTTGGCCTGCTGCCAGTTTAGACCCACCTACAATATGAGGTTCTTTTTAGATTATTTTTTCAGGACAATTTTAACGGAGTAATCTGGTAAGTGATAGAGGACCTATCCCTAGAATAGATCAATATTATGACATCAACGGGGGTTCACGCCCCAGCATCCATGCCGATCAGCTGTTTCGGGGAGATGAAGCTAGATCTGAAACGGATTACATAGCCAGAGGAGGTCAAATATTTTCTCATGGATTGAGTAAAAACAAACTAACACTAATGCCTAAACTGCTACTAACCACTCTTGTCCCAGATTAATAAAACATAACTTACTTTTTTATCCTTAAAAGTGATGAAGGAATAAATTGTGAGCTACCTAAAGAGTTAAACATTGAGCCCCGTGGATGACGCTGTGAATGAGGGGGTCAGATACGGTGTACCCCTCATTCACAGCGTCATCCATGGGGCTCAGTGTTTTTTTTTAACTCTTTATGTAGCTCACAATTTATTCCTTCATCACTTTTAAGGATAAAAAAAGTAAGTTATGTTTTATTAATCTGGGACAAAAGTGGTTAGTAGCCGTTTAGGCATGTGTTTGTGTAAGAGTACAGCTACACATAACATGACTTTTCATACAATGTATTATGTGAGGTCGTTAGAGTCTAGGATGGGAAATCGCCCCCCCCCCCCACACAAAGCATGTTTCCCGCAGAGCACTCCCTTATTTGAAACTGGCCTTAGAGCAATAGAAAACTCTTTAAAAAGCAGACCCAAATAAAAAGCATTTTAATTAAAAGTATACTGATTAAGCCTTCCAACAAGTCAGATAAAAATCATGATGGAAACTGCAAACCTGTGGCAATAATTCTGAATGACGAGTTTTGGGTTTGTTTTCTTTGAGAAAACAAAAAGTTCAGCTCTTTATACAATTCTGTCTGTAAAAGAGCAATAGACCCATGAAAAGAAGTGTGAACAGATCCATGTGCTCATTTACATGCTACAGCTCTGTATAAACCTCAGAGGTGGGGGTCTACTATAATTCTAAGTGCCTCCATATGTAATTGGGGCAATACAATTATTGTTCTGGCAAATTTTTAACAATTCCAATGAAAATATGTATCTCGCATCTAAGCATGTGTTCTCACTAGGGTAAGGGCCATAAAGCTGCTGACTGTGGCGTCTGGCAGCAGCTTTCTTCCAAGAACAAAAGGATCAAGCATGTTGAAATCCAACTTACATATTCTCCATTTTAGGACCCCAACCCAATATCTGCTGTGTAACGTGTAAACCAGCTTAAGGCAGCTTGAATACAAAATTTCAAGTGTAAACCTAGCCTAAGGTTTACTCATTTTTCATGTTTCCACCACAAGACAGCCCATTACCCCCATTCATCCTGTCACTTTCATATCACCGTCCAAGCTCCCATGACAAACACTTTGGTATACCAGATTTTGTTAGTTTATTTTATTGTACAAAGGGTAGGTTCACGCAATGCTTCCTGCGTTGGAGGCGATCCTGGGCCACAAGTCTGCACACTCCTTTGCCACAGGGCCTGTGATAGCTGAACCTGAAGGGAGGAAAAAATAAAAATAAGAAACTATACATAATAACTTGCTGCTATTAATACCAGTGGTGTTAACAAAAACTGAGCTCAAATATACTTCACTCAATTCCTTAAATTGTCTTTCAAGCCATTTGTGGGATTTGGGTCTTCTAGATACAGAAAAAAGATTGTAACATTACGGATTGAAGTAGTACAGCACATGTGGCTGCCCCTTCACCCAAAAGTAACGTATTTATCTCCTCTTCCACGACAAGCTCACTATGCCACTGTGACGACACAGCAAGTGCTTTTAAGAAGAGGTGCTTGGTCTTACCATGTCCACTGCTGCAAAAGTCAAAGAAAATTGGAATTTCAGACTCCTCACTGGCCACACACTGCAAGGCCCATCACAGACATTGATGGCAGATCACTAGGACATGCCATCAATGTCAGATAGGTGCAAGCCCCAGATGTGGGACCCAGACCCCTGAAGAGCAGCAGCACATGCATGGCCATCAATGTCTGAGATGGGTCTAAAGCAGGCACGCTCAACCGGCAGCCCTCCAGCTGTTGTAAAACTACAACTCACAGTGCTCTGCTGTAGGCTGTTTGGGAATTTTAGTGTTGCAACAGCTGGAGTTCCGCGTGTTGAGCATGCCTGATCTAAAGGGTTGGCCCAAGTGACAGGCCACAGAAATCAGCAAGCCCGTCACTACTTATGCAGCTGTCAGGAGGGCAGACAGGTTCCCTTTAACTGTACACAATAAATCCTAAAGAAAAGCAACTGATAAGAAATCAGTGTTACCATTTCTTCCGCTGTCTGAATTCATGGCCATTGCTAAATGTGTGAGCAAAATAGCCAGAACCGCTATGTCTGAAAGGAATCTGTCACCGCCTTTATGTTGTCTCCCCGAATACAGGATGAGAACTTTACAAGTTACTAACTTCTGCACTGGCAGGAAGAAGTCCTTGTATTCATGAGCAGTGGGGAGAGTCACTCACCTGCTGCTGACGGACCCAGTCCTCCCTAGGCAGAAACAGTCAATCAGCGAGAAGGGTGGGCACCGCTATTCCTTCAGCTCATTGCACACCAGCATGGAGGCTAGAAATGGTACGCTCATCAGAAACTACATTATAAACAAACTGCGCTGAAATCCACATTCCTGTCACTCTCATGCTTTGGAGAGGGCAGCTATAAAGTGGCGACAGATTCCTTTTATGCAAATGACCCTAAGGGTTTCAGGGTAGTCTCAATTCATTAATGGAAGAACAGCCTGGCAGCACCTTATATCACTACGCCAATGATTAGAACCTTTCTGGTATCCATTTCAGCATAATAGGAAGTGAAGAAAAAGGAACCACAAAGCTGAACAAGGTAAGAGAAAAACCTTTGCCTACATTTTGCATATACTGATCTCTGTACCAGGCAATCTTTGTGATGAGCAATAAGGCTCCTTTCCAATCCAGTACATTCATGTCATGCAAAGTGTGGGCACCAGTCTGACTCTCACTGAACGCAGGGTTTTATTGGTGTACATTTCAGTGATGGGGAAGTTTTCTGGTTGCCTTTACAAAACAAATGCAAACCTGTAAGAGGGGAAACTACTAGTGACAAGTTACTGTAATATAATGTCTTACTGTATTTGTTAGCTGATCGTAGGGCATTGCCATCTCAGACACTGATGGCATATCATAGCAATAAGTAATGATTAAGTACATGTAGTTGGTCTGAAACGCATTTAGTGTCGGGTGCTGTGATCATTTGTATGTGCTTGCTGTACTCAAAGGATAGTCACTGCTTTTATGAACGGTGATGGTTTTTACTTTGTGGATTACAAAGTCAGGAATCGGACTACAACTGAGCACGTCTGGTACAAAAGAGGTACAGGTGAGCTGGAGCCTACTTTTGCATATGAATATGCCATCAATGTCCGAGATGGGAATACCCATTTAAAGTAACAGGTGCCCTTTAAAAATGACAATACGAAGTACCCGACTAGAAATGTCTAGCAAACTATGGGAAAGCCACTCTGACTACCAAAGCTCTCCTATGAAACTAATTTTATTTAGTACATTAACAAAGGGGTTATGAAGTAATGAATTCAGTACTGTAACCATCCCCCAACCAAATCACAATATATGATGTCACCACAGCAGATGAGACTTTATACAGACCTTTCATTTCCCCCTTGTTGTTTACTATCACCCCTGCATTGTCTTCAAAATATAGGAAGACCCCGTCTTTTCTCCGATACGATTTTCGTTGTCGTATTACCACTGCCGGATGCACTGTAATAAGAGCCAATTTTTAGCAGGAGGCTTTGAACAAATACATTCCACAGGTCAAATTAGGGCTGCAGCAAACGATTTTAGTAATAGAGTATTCCAATTATTTTTACGATTAATCCAGTACTCCAATAAGAAAAACCTTCAAATAACATATCGCTTTATAAAAATTATTTGTATTTCTTATAGTGGTATAGCAAATAATTGCACACACAAGGCTTCTTTTACAGCTGCAATATACATTCTGTCAGAAGAACAGCCGGCTAGAATGTACCATATCAGGTATAGCTGGATACTGCTGCTGCAGCGATTGACTAATGGGGTCCGGCCTTGTTACACCTGGGTTTTGGCAGAACAAAAAATAAACGCTTTGGACGATACCCAGCATGCATGCAGGAACATGGCCAGATGGCCTTGGACCACATTATAGTCAATGAGAGCATATAGCTGGTTGTATCCCGCTATACTCCAGCAGGCTATTCTTCTGACAGAATGTGAAACTAAGGTTATGTTGTGAACTCCGGCAGTCTGTTCCGGTGGAGGAACAGACTGCCAGAGTTCACTGGCTGCATCTGTCATAGCTGGATGCTCATTGACTGTAATGGGGATCCAGACAAAAAATGCTGAACAGTGACATAGCATTTTTTGGTCGGGACTCTGGTCAGTGGTCAGAGTCCCAGTGACACCACTATCAGCCCCCCCCCCCCCCCCCCCCCCCCCCCAACGCTGGCTGCTCCCCTAGGATGTAAAGTACAGTTTGGGCGCTGCAGCAGTGATCTACTCTACGTGCATCATGTGATGAAAAGGTAGCAGCTCACTTCAGTGGCCAGTGAGAGGCTGCAGTAGTGTCAAAATGTAAGTAGAGATCCTGGGAGAGCAAAGGGACATGAGGCCATAGAGGGAAGGAGCCAGTGCTGGGGCACAACCCCTTTAAAGGGATTCCCATACTATATAATGGAATAAACCTGGTCAACGGAGTGACAATCCCACTCAATGCCTCCGTTTTCTGCACCCAAGCTGGTCCCCTCTGTCTCCCCAAGAAATCTAATAAGGCATGTCACATTACTGATTGAAGTAGTACAGCACATGTGGCTGCCCCTTCACCCAAAAATAACGTGTTCATCTCCTCTTCCACGACAACTCACTATGCCACTGTGAAGACACAACAAGTGCTTTTAAGAAGAGGGTACATCAAGTGCACGATCCTAAATGTGCTGGGAAAACCCAGATACGTTGAAAGGAGTAGTGCACCTCTTGGGCAGACCTGCTAAGGGAAGCATACTTACCCGCATGCTGGTGCTGTCTCCACACTCCACCCCCCAGCCTCAGATGCTCTGCTCCCTGGAACTACATTTCCGTTTTGATGTTGTCGCAGCGGTGACCTGCTACCATTGCGTCATGACAAGTGGTCACATGACAAAGGGAACAGGTCATGGCTGCAGCAGCGTCACAGTGGAGCGGCCGGGAGAAATGGACTCTGGTGGGTGGAAGCCAGTGCCGAAGAGCAGGTAAAAATCAGACCTGCGAAGGGAGCACAACCCCTTTAAAGGATGTCCATTTTATAAAACCTTTGACATGTTACATTGACAAGTCACAAGTTTTGACTGTTGGGGGATCTGGACGCTAAAACAAAAAAGGGGCAGCTTCTCTCAGCTGAGACTTTAGCTATGATCAGCTATCCCTAGCATCGAGTGTGCAACATACAGATCCATCTACTATGAGTCTGCACACTGTTCACCGGGCAGGTTCTCTGCTGACAGATTCTGGCCCTTTCATTTTCACAATCAGTGGGGTCTCATGACCTGAATCCTACCAATTAAAACCTGACACGTCAAAAGAGTAACACTACAGTGACCAACAAACACAAACTATGCATACGATTGTTTTTGCAAACCAATCACACTAAAGTAAGAGAATTAAATTTTTTTTAAAATTCAAGCGTCTCAGGTAGGACAGATTGGCATATGCAACTCACCCTTTTTTCTTAGTTCAGGCTTTCCTTTTTTAACTGTGGCCATCACCATGTCACCAACGCCAGCAGCTGGCAGTCTGTTCAGGCGACCTTTGATTCCCTTGACGGAGATGATGTACAGGTTCTTGGCACCTAGCAAATATGGACAGATAAAGAAATCAACATCACAGACAAGACAGACCAATCCATAAAAATGAGAACACAAAAAAACATGGTCAACGGAGTGACAATCCCACTCATCACCTCCATTTCCTGCACCCAAGCTGGTCCCCACCGTCTCCCTAAGAAATCTAATAAGGCATGTCACATTACTGATTGAAGTAGTACAGCACATGTGGCTGCCCCTTCACCCAAAAATAATGTGTTCATCTCCTCTTCCACGACAACTCACTATGCCACTGTGAAGACACAACAAGTGCTTTTAAGAAGAGGGTACATCAAGTGCGCCCATGCAATCTAAGATGTACAGTGCCCCGGAAGGAAGGATGACCCAACATACGTCTTGCATGGCTTGTTACCTGTGTTATCAGCACAGTTGATGACTGCGCCCACGGGGAGACCGAGGGAGATGCGAAATTTCGCACCAGAAGAACCTCCACGTCCTGGAAGAAAAAGCACAAGATTTAGTACATTGAACCTGTCACACGGCGTTCCATAACTCCAGGAAAATTATTAGAAGTCATTATAAATATCTAAATATTGGCCTACTTACCCGCTTCCTGACGCCGACTGCTCCCCTAGGATGTAAACTACAGTTTGGGCGCTGCAGCAGTGATCTACTCTACGTGAGTCATGTGATGCAAAGGTAGCAGCTCACTTCAGTGGTCAGTGAGAGGCTGCAGTAGTGTCAAAATGTAAGTAGAGATCCTGGGAGAGCAAAGGGACAGCTGAGGCCATAGAGGGAAGGAGCCAGTGCTGGGGCACAACCCCTTTAAAGGGATTCCCATACTATATAATGGAATAAACCTGGTCAACGGAGTGACAATCCCACTCAACGCCTCCGTTTCCTGCACCCAAGCTGGTCCCCTCTGTCTCCCCAAGAAATCTAATAAGGCATGTCACATTACTGATTGAAGTAGTACAGCACATGTGGCTGCCCCTTCACCCAAAAATATTGTGTTCATCTCCTCTTCCACGACAACTCACTATGCCACTGTGAAGACACAACAAGTGCTTTTAAGAAGAGGGTACATCAAGTGCGCCCATGCAATCCAAGATGTACAGTGCCCCGATGCACTGGAAGGAATGAGGACCTAGAAATCCTCCTATGTGAAGGAGACAGCCTGCTCAGTACTTACCCCTCCATTGTACCACTGATTCCACAGCGCTTACATGACCACAGGAATGGATGAGAGCAAGAGGGGGAAGTACTGAGCAGGCTATCTCCACTCCACTGCCTCCTTTAAGGTACCTGACTTATCCTAAATGGTTTGGGCACTTTTTTGGTTAGGTAAACCCCCCTCCCCTTGACCAGACCTGTGAAGGGAAGCCAACTTACCTGCTTCCCGACGCTGGCTGCTCTCCTAGGATGTAAACTACAGTTTTGGCGCTGCAGCAGTGATCTACTCTACGTGCGTCATGTGATGCAAAGGTAGCAGCTCACTTCAGTGGCCAGTGAGAGGCTGCAGCAGTGTCAAAATGTAAGTCAAGATCCTGGGAGAGCAAAGGGACAGCTGAGGCCATAGAGGGAAGGAGTCAGGGCTGGGGCACAACCCCTTTAAAGGGATTCCCGTACTTTATAATGGAATAAATTAAAGGGGTTGTCCGGGTTCAGAGCTGAACCCAGACATACCTCCATTTTCACCCCGGCAGCCCCACCTGAGTTGAGCATTGGAGCATTTTTTTGGAGATCTGGTGACATACCGGGGCTCTCCATGGGGCTGCCAGGAAGCCTGGTGACGTCACCGAAACACTGCCAGGCGGAATTTTCTGCATGGCAGTGTGTTATGATAAACAAAAGGGCCTGTGCCCTACGCGATCTAGCGCAAGGCAACGCATCGGAGCATGCCATAGCCTCAGAGGGGCTGCCGGGGTGAAAATAAGGCTATACCCAGGTTCAGCTCTAAACCCAGACAACCCCTTTAAGAATGGTCAAAACTACATAATGCACAAATCGAGAACAGGACAAATAAAAACGCAACCGAGGGAGTTTGGGGTGTGAATGTACTGAAGCTGTAACTAGACATTGGTTACATGTGCCATGAGGTGGGGGGGGGGGGGCCGGCTACCATTATACTACTAGGGGTACATTCACACATCCGCAAGTGTTCTGCGCTTAGCAAATTGCGGATCCGCACATGGCTGTCTCTATGAGAGAAATGCCCATTCTTGGCTGTGACTGCAGACAAGACTAGGACAAGCTCTTATCTTTTTTGAGGGGGTCGCAGAACGGAAGTGCTGTCCGCATGTTTTGCAGCCCTATTGAAATAATGGATCCGCAGCCGTTCCGCAATTTGCGGACCCATTCATGCAGACATGTGAATCGACCCTAAATAGCAGATTTGGATTCATCTCAGGGACCATAAGCCGGGGTCCGCCATCGCTTGCAACCACATGCTCGTTGAAGGACACCTCTCCTACTAAGGATACACCATAAACTTTACTACCATTATACTGCCGAGTATACCAGCCAATGCCCCATGGCTGCCACTATACTACAACCACAAACCAGTGCCCTGCACAGTGTACCAGCCAATGCCCCACAAGGAGCCCATGAACAGGAATGAAGTCTGGGTTACGAGCCACCATTACTGAGGTCAGGAGCTCTGACATAGACTACCCCCGAGGTGGGTACAGTAGGACAGAGGGGATGAGATGACAGGCTGGCATCATATGGGCAGCTACGAATCCCCAATACGGCTGTGGCTACACTATGGCACACTGCACCCAGTGACCACCCCTCCCCAAACCCACCATAGCACATACAACTTACATACAGAGCTCTCAAACATGGCTGTGCAGGCCTCCGTGCTCCACTACCAGAGAAGATCCGTCCCGGACCCTCAACCCATCGTCACATGCCCAGTGCACAAGGGGGAGACGTGTGCGGGCGCCGACAAGACTCAGGCTGGGCGCTGTGACAGGAGATGGACACGGATTGCACTGCGGCAGTCGCGACCCTTACCTCTCTTAGACATCTTGGTTCCCGGAAAGAGAAAGCAGGCCGCAAAGGATGCCGGGATATAGCACCAGCCACAGAGCGAGCTGGGCGGGCGGGTCACGTGATAACGCGGTTGGCGGTGCGCATTTTACGTACTGCCAAGCTTCCGGTTAGTAGGAGCCTATGGAAAGGCTTCTGGGTTTGGTAACCCTGCAAGCTGCAAATGTGACGGGACCTTTACTAAAATACAGCTTGCTTGCAATGCAGGGACGTCCGTCTCATCCAGATTCAAAGGCCTCCTGGGAACAAACTAGATGAGCTCTTATAGTTGGCCTGGTTCCTCATAGTAGGGGGAGATTTATCAAAACTAGCTTAGTTGCCCACAGCAACCAGAGTCCACCTTTAATTTTCCAAAGGAGCTGTCAAAATGTAAGGTGGAATCTGATTGGCTGCTATGGGCAACTAAGCCAGTTTTCTTTTACTGCAGGATGTAATAGGATCGCCATCCACATGTTTTACACTAAGTATCCCATATGGACAGGAGGAACATTACAAATGTCATTGATGATTATCTTCTTGGTGCAACAAATTTAATGGTGTGATCCACACCCTAGGTAACGTCAATAAATGGCCATAAAGGGCGAGCGCTAGGGTTGCCACCATTCCCAGCAAAAAATACCGGCCATAATAAGCCACACCCAAAGGGTTGTGTGGGTGTGGGGCGTGGCTTAAAGGGGTTGTCTCATGGACAATGCTAGGATATGCCCCATTGTCTTAAAGGTGCGGGTCCCACCCCTATATCGAGAATGGAGCCCCGAAAGGTGGTGGCTGGAGGACCACCAAGCCGGCTCCCCATAGAAGTGAATGGAGCATACCGCGCATGTGTGGCCCCCGCTCCTATTCATTTCTGTGGGTCCAGTGCTGGCTATTTTTGCCGGCCCCATAGAAAATGAATGGAGGGCGGCTGCGCATGCTCAGTGCGCTTCCTTCACTTGTGGGGTTCGGTTCTTAATATAGGTGCAGGTCCCAGCTGTTAGACCCACACCTATAAGACAATGAGGGCATATCCTAGCAATATGCCCCCATTGTCCATGATGAGACAACCCCTTTAACACAGGGTGTTAAGTAGCTATCATACTGTGGCTCTCAATAATAATAATGCCCCCATTTGTGCCGCCCAGAGTTAATAATGCTCCATTAGAGCCCCCAGTAATAGCAATTTTCCCATTAGAGCCCCCCAGAATTAATACTGCCCACATTAGTACTCCCAGTAATAGTAATGCCCCCATTACTGCACCCCAGAATTAGTGCCCCCCCTGTAAGAATAATGCTCCCATTAGTGCACCCCAGAATTAATGCCCCCCATTAGTGCGCCCCAGTAAGAGTAATGGCCCACTTAGTGCCCACAGTAAAAATAATGCCTCCATTAGTCCCCTAGTAAGAATAATGCCCCATTGGTGCACCCCAGAATTAATGCCCACCATTAGTGCCCCAGTAAAAACAATGCCCCCCATTTGTCCCCCCCAGTAAGAATAATGCCGCCATTAGTGCGCCCCAGTAAGAATAATGCCCCACATTTGTTCCCCCAGTAAGAATAATGCCCCCATGAGTGCGCCCCACTAAGAACAATGCCCCCCATTTGTTCCCCCCAGGAAGAAAAATGCCAATAATTAGTGCCCTCCGCAAGAATAATGCCCCCATTAGTGCCCCCAGTTAGAATAGTGCCCCCATTAGTGCCCCCAGTTAGAATAATGCCCCATTAGTGCCCCCCAGTTAGAATAATGCCCCCATTAGTGCCCCCAGTTAGAATAATGCCCCCATTAGTGCCTCTAGTTAGAATAATGCCCCTCATTAGTGCCCCCAGTTAGAATAATGTCCCACTAGTGCCCCCAGTTAGAGTAATGCCCCACATAAGCATATCGGTTTGTTCTATGCTTATAAGCTAACGTATATTACTGGTGTCTTTCTAATCACACATTGTACCTATGAATGAAGCAGTAATATGTAGATTAGCTTTCCGAGCAGATCTCAGTGTGGTGAAGCTGTTAGGAGTATTGTAGTAATCCCTTTTAGGTTCACACCAGCTTGAGAGAGAGAGACCACAATGGAGTATGATAGAACTGGATATTTTACTCAAAAACGTCTTCAGCAAGTGGTTCAGTACAGATATCTAATATAGCCTCTTAATGAACAGGAACACAAGCAACCTGGTAGCTCAAACAATTATTACCGGTGACAGTCTCCTTCTAGATTATTCCAATGTTCTTTATCCACCACCAAGGCACTCCTAGCTATCAGCCAGTGCACAATGTATATGTATTTATAGTCTACTTACATGCCAAGTAACAGAACACTTAACTTTATGGTTTCCCTCTGGTTCTTCCTGGGCAGGGGATGTATTTCCTGCAGTGATGATGTTTCAGGTGTATAGCATCAAATTAGGCCCACGTGCGGCTTGCTTTGGATAAAGTCTCTGGGCCAGATTTATCATGACTCTGACAGCTCACTCCACTTTCACATATGGCTAAAGTCAGTTTTAGCCAAGTCAGATTTATGATCGGCCCTTTAAGACTGTAATAAATGTGGTTTGACGGTAGCAGTTTATCCGTCAGTAAGCGGATTTACAAAAGTCGCACATCTTTATGAAAAAGTCGCACGTTCTTATGAAAAAGTCGCATGTTCTATTAAAAAGTCTCATAAGATAAGCATGGTCCTCACTGGAGTGAAATTGCGACTTTTTTGCGACTTTTTAAATAGTCTCAATAGTAAATCTGTCTAGAGATTCATTTACATAAGAAAACACGCCCACTTTCAGAAAACTGGCGAGCATAGTGCAGAGCAGAAAAAAGTCGCAAATTTTTGCGCAGTTTAAGCGATTGCGCAAAAAATTGCGACTTTTTCACTCCATTATTCTGACTTGAGCTAATGATAAATCTGGCCCTCTGTGTGTAGTCTGCACTTGTTGGAGGAAGCTTCTCTTCTCAAAGTGCAGCGTCCCACTCAGGATACGTGAGAACTGCAAAATAGCAAAAACTGTATTATCATACTGCGTGTCATTTCGTGCTACAACACCTGTTGTATCCCTGTTCATAGGCTGGTCTGGTGTAATTTATACATCCCACCACTAGATGGGGATAGTACTTAGGTCATATAAATACTTAGGTCAGATTAGCTACCTGTCCCAATATTCAGCTTGGAGGGAAAAAACAAGGTATAGGACTGAGCATACCAACTGAAGTAAGGTACATAACCACAGCCTGAATCTGGGCCTAAGAAAGCCTATAAACCAGGCATCCTCAAACTGTGGCCCTCCAGCTGTTGCAAAACTACAACTCCCAGCATGCCCGAACATCCTACAGTTATCCGCCTACAGCAGGGCATTGTGGGAGTTGTAGTTTTACAACAGCTGGAGGGCCGCAGTTTGAGGATGCCTGCTATAAACAGTGGATTCGCAGATTAACTCTAATACCAACAAGAGACTGTATTCTGTAATGCTGCAGCCAAATTCAGTACAAGTAAAAGCTGTGAGTTGTATCCTATCACTGTCTACTTCGTTCTTACAATTGGTTGTACCACCATTAACGGTACTGGCGTCACGACAAATACCATCGAGGGACTCAGCCGCAACAAGCGCCCCTGACATCAAGGGCACCTCAACCACCATCTTGGCTGATGCTTCCATACCACAGAGCGTGCCCCGGAGGATTTCATGCTGTCCACCTCAACACTGTGCTGCCAGCCCAGGGAGGCTTTCTGCTAACAGTGAGTAAACTGATGAACTGATGATTTTGCCCCTTATCAGACCACCGTGCACCTCACGTGTTGCCCCTGTGGTACTGGCTGGCTGCATATCTTTTCTTGGCGTCGCAAACAGGATATTAACCTATGCGCCATATTTGAGAGACTGTCGCATAAAAATCGCAGTGTTAAAAGCAGACATTTGTGTGTTACTAAAACGACTTGCTGTCATTAAATAGACTGTTTGAATGTACTTAAGATGGCCGCCGGAGTTCTTGTTTGAAAAAAATACTGCGCCATCACTGTGGATAAGTTAGCGACACCCCCTGAAGAGCGGGAAAATCTAGTGCCGCCCATTTATGCAAAATTGTCTGGTCAAGCCCATCCTACCTTTACTGTGTTGTTTCTGAGAGGCTGAACCCTGTATGCAAACGCAGCGCCGCCTCTGCCCTATGAAAAGTTCTGCCGCAGAATAGGAATGGGTGGAACCATGTGTGGAATATCAATGTGCCCACCTGTTAGATGTTGTGACAAAAACATCGCCACCTATGAGTATCTTCATACACAAAAGACTGCTCCATTATTGTGTGCCCCCACACCATCCAACCCAATTGGAGTACTGACCAGTGTTGCTCCGGGCACCCGATTCACTGAGACTGCCCCTTGTAAGGCGGATAATGGTTGCGCCGCTCCTGTCACTCAAGACAGACCTGGGAGGAGAGCCTAGCACTCAGGAAGAGCGTGACATGCGTGTGCACGTTAGAAAGAGAGACGCTGATTGCTGTATGGAGAGAGGAGTGTATTGCCAAAGCAGCATGGCAGGAAAGCAAGAGAGCTCGGCACCAGAGATTGAATCCGGAACGGGACCCGGTCGCAACTCCGACATGGACCCTTACGCATATGACTCCAGAACTACAGGTTCGTGTGCAAGACTTGTGGGACCGCCACTGGAGGGAGCGTAGTGAGGACCGCAACCCTGAATCTGCGGATGGTAGTGCAGGTCAGCACGCAGTCGCGATGCCGCGACACCAGTTTCCAAAATTTGCCGAATGGTCCGGTCTGGTTGCTGATGCCCCCGCCATAGCGTGGCCCACCACGGAACAGACAGCACTTTGGGCTAAATTGTCCGCGGAGATTAAGTCCGCTCGACTCCCACGCACCCACGCTTGCAAGAAATATAATGAGGGTCTAACCCGTAAATTACTGGAGGCATCGGTAAAGGATTTCCAGGAACCAGTGCGGAAACTGGGCTGGACTTTTGCAAACAACGGGGATTTGGATTTATTCGCGATATGGAGACCAATCGTGATTACTATGTAAGTCGCCGGTCTGTGAAAAGAAAGGTGCTCCCCCCTTGGCTACATAGCCTACAGCCAGGTCCATAAATATTGGGACATCTACACAATTCTAACTTTCACTTTTTAATACTTGGTTGCAAATCCTTTGCAGTCAATTACAGCCTGAAGTCTGGAACATATAGACATCACCAGACGCTGGGTTTCATCCCTGGTGATGCTCTGCCAGGCCTCTACTGCAACTGTCTTGAGGTTCCTGCTTGTTCTTGGGGCATTTTCCCTTCAGTTTTGTCTTCAGCAAGTGAAATGCATGCTCAATTGGATTCAGGTGGTATGCTTAGGATCATGAGCAGTTCCTTTCCTTCTCCATACTCTTCTCTTCCCATCACTCTGGTACAAGTTGATCTTGGTCTCATCTGTCGATAGGATGTTGTTCTAGAACTGTGAAGGCTTTTTTAGATGTCGTTTGACAAACTCTAATCTGTTTTTGAGGCTCACCATTGGTTTACATCTTGTGGAAAACCCTCTCTATTCACTCTGGTGAAGTCTTCTCTTGATTTTTGACTTAGATACACATACCTCCTGGAGAGTGTTCTTGATCTGGCCAACTGTTGTGAAGGTGTTTTCTTTACCAGGGAAATAATTCTTCGGTCATCCACCACAGTTGTTTTCCGTGATCTTCCGGGTCTTTTGGTGTTGCTGAGCTCACCGATGCGTTCCTTCTTTTCAAGAATGTTCTAAACAGTTGTTTTGGCCACGCCTAATGTTTTTGATATCTCTCTGATGGGTTTGTCTTGTTTTTTTCAGCCTAATGATGGCTTGCTTTACTGATAGTGACAGCTCTTTGGATCTCATCCTAAAAGTTGACAGCAACAGATTCCAAATGCAAATAGCACACTTGAAATGAACTCTGAACCTTTTATCTGCTCATTGTAATTGGGATAATGAGGGAATAACACACACCTGGCCATGGAACAGCTGAGAAGCCAATTGTCCCATTACTTTTGGTTCCTTAACAAGTGGGAGGCACATATGCAAACTGTTGTAATTCCTACACCGTTCACCTGATTTAGATGTAAATACCCTCAAATTAAAGATGACAGTCTGCAGTTAAAGCACATCTTGTTTGTTTCATTACAAATCCATTGCAGTGTTGTATAGAGCTAAAAATGTTACAATTGCGTCGATGTCCCAATATTTTTGGATCTGACTGTATATGTTAATGAGGTGGTCGAGTTTACCCCTACAGAGGGTACACGTGGATCTTATGCCACTGCAGTACGTCGGCCAGGACAGCCCACGGAGACCCAGGAGCTCACCAAAGACTCTGAGGAGGATCTGGAACAGGAACTTTCTACCGCCCCTGTGCGGCCTACTGCAAAGTATGTGCCACCTAGTACACAGAGCCAATACGCCACTGGTTTTGCAGGTACCAATATTCTCTGGCAACCCGCCATTGTTACCAGAGACCCTGACAGTAAACCTAAACCGCAGAGGAAACGGGTTAGAAGAAGAAGGCCCGAGCCACAAAGCCTCAGTACAGCTGTGGAGGACTGTGCAATGTTATTTCAGCAACTAGCTGTACAGCAGCATCAGGGATTCGCTATCCCCCCTTATGAGGAGAAACCAGCAGATTCTTCAGCAATGAAAGATCCACCCGAGGAATTAAACCCTGTAACCAGGATTGACCCTGCAATTGGGCTGATTTGTGAGATAAAAAAAGAACAGCCCCCTATCTTTGAAAAGGTGAAAAAGGAACTTAACTTGCCATCCACACCCAAACAGAGGATAATGGAGGGACAGCCAGAAGGATCTTCCCCTGATTCATGGGATTCTGGAAGCCCAATTCCTACGGATGTGTCATCATGTTCCGATCCCTACAATTAAGTAGGCCGTTCACCAATCACTTATATGGAGCAGGAGCTGCCATTTGTTTGAGAGGACTTCTCTTATTGTTTTTATCTTGAGCCCCTCCCTGTGTTCTATTTGCAAGGACTCCATCCAGGACTCCACCTGAATCCAGAAAATTTTGCACTTCATTTGTGTGTTTTATCCTGTTTACCCCCTTTTTACCACATTTTCAGGTTATTAAGGGACTATGTTAACGCAACGTTTAAAGCATATTACCCAGAAAGACTTTTCTGTGCTCATACTTTCTACAACAAAATCTTTAAAAAGTTTTATACATGTTTTTTGTGGTCGTGGCAACCAAGAGAATGCACCCCGTCCCACCTGAGACTACCCTGCCCCTAAGCGGTTAGAGTTATGCCGCAACCGCGCCGTAGTAGGGACACCTGAAAGAGGGCATCCCCTTTAAGAGTAGTGGATAGTAAGGGTGGGTGGGTGGGGAAACGCTGTAACGACGTACAGAGTGAGAGGGACGCTGGCTGTTGAAGTAGGCAGCCATGCCCCTCCCACAAATACAGGCCAATGAATCGGCCTTGCACTTGTGGTCGTGGCAACCAAGAGAATGCACCCCGTCCCACCTGAGACTACCCTGCCCCTAAGCGGTTAGAGTTAGTAGGGACACCTGAAAAAGAGCAAAAGACATACTGAGTAGCAGGAGTAATTATTACAGCATAAATCACAAAACCAGACTTTGGAAAGCCATTGACATCTTAGTTTTGAGGTAAGGTATATAGCGGCTAAAACACGAGGAGCGCCAACGACCCAACTTCTGGATGGCATGGTGCCTGATTCTTGGAGGCCGTGGATGCTGCTCCTATATGGAATGGATGTCCTGAGATCGTAGCTGGGTCGCCGCCCAAACTGGCAACTAAGGAGCGTATGTGAGACACGAACTGGTGAGTAGCGAGTGGTACCACGTCGAAAGGCAATAGTGGACTATCTGGCCTGAACCCAGCTAAGGCTGTCTGCAACTGACGAAGAACTCTGACAGGGCACCATCGATGAGACGTGGGGAAATAGGACACTGGGACTGGGGGACCCATCTGCGAGGTCTTGGATGTCCTCAGCAGCAGCACGTAACCCTCGGGACCCTGGACCAACTGGCTGACTGTGAGAAACTTGCTACTATTAGGGGAACAAGTAAACTCCCCAGGCCTCAAGAAACCATAGAAAGCTAAATAAACAGCGGATTTAAGCACCAGGCTGGGCAAAACCCCGAAAGAGTTCCTATCCAGGATGTCAGATAGGTTACGAAAAGCAGTCCAGTAACAGCTTGTCTGCGTACTTGGCCTCCTGGTCCACATCTGCTCAAACCCCTCAACGTAGCTTTGACAGCATGCACAGAGAACACCGATGCCCGTTCAGGATGACTGACAGAGAGGAAATGCTGCACCCCCGACAAGTATGACTTCACCGTGTTGTGGGACAGCTTGAGCTCCGAGTGGCAGTAGCCAATGAAAGCAAGGATGTATTCCACAAAACTGGACTCCCTTTGAGGGCATATTCCCTAAAACCTGCAAAATGCCCTCCACCCAGTGCGATACGCCCTAGCCGTATATGCCAAAGGGGGCTTGGCTAGTGAGGAGTGGGCCCTCTCTAGGTGACCAGTTAAACCAGTATTAGTGACTCGGGAAGGGGGACGGTAGCGCCCACAACATCTGCCTCTGGCATGACCTGCGAAAAAAGGGAGAAATTAGCCCTCAATAAAGCGTCAGCTGCCACATTTTGAGAACCTGGCACATGCGTACTACAAACACAAAAATGGTGTCACAAGGAGAGTTGAACTAGACGTCTCAAGAGACATATGACATAAGACGACTTAGACAACCCATTAGTTAAGATATCTACCACCACAGCGTTGTCGGTTACAAACAAAACAGTGTGATTTACCCAGCGGCTGCCCCAAACACGGGCGGCCACCACAATGGGGTACAGCTCAAAAAGTGCTGAGGTTTGCAGGAAACCTGGGATTTATCTCACCTCAGCAGGCCACTCGCCTGAGCTAGCAGCCGCATCCGAAAAGACTACAGGAGATTGGCTAGACAACTCGGGGATAAACAAGGACATCCCATTCCACTGGCAAAGAAAGTGGTACCACATGTGTAGGTCAGCTAAGGCCTGACTATCCAGACGCACTGGCCTGTCCTGTTTCGGAGCTGTGGCCAGGAGCGCCAGCAAGCGGGAGATGAACGACCTACCTAGCGGCATGATACGCATGGCGAATTTCAACATGCCCAGTAAGGACTGTAAATCATCCTTAGTGACCACGGTTGTGACAGAAAACCTGTGAATGACTTCCCTGATCCTAACTAGTTTGTCCGACGGCAACCTGGCTAACATGTACTGCGAATCTAGCTCAATGCCAAGGAAGGTGATGACTGTGGACAGGCCCTCAACTTTCTTGGGGGAGACCGGGACACCTAACTGGGAAAAACAGCTCAACAATCTCCCCACCCCTAAGGGGGCTGATCCTGGCCTCTAGATCAGCAGGAAGTCATCTAAATAATGAATAACAAATTCACAGCGTACCTTATATTCTAAAACCCAATAGAGGCCTGAGCCAACTGATCAAAGAGCCACGGGCTGCTCTTAGAACCGAAAGTGAGTTTGGTGGAAAAGTAGTATCGGACCTTCCACTTATCAATAGAAAAATACCTCATGCCCACTTCCTCTGAAGGAATGAGGGAGTTAAGACTAGGGACGTGGGAACCATGTGGGGATGACAGGTCGATGATAAGTCTCTCCTTCTTGTTAAACTTACCTGTGACCACCCCATCGGGACTAACTCTCCACCGCTGAAAGGGGGGCACTTCAAAAGGACCGATCAAAACCTTTATCCAACTCGGTTTCAAGAACCGACACCCAGAAAGCAACACACAGATGGTGAGACCATGCACTTACCCGCTCAGAATACCTACGGACTGACAACCGCAGAACGGTAGTAATACAGCACGACCTGGACGTGAGACAGTGCACGAGACACAAACCAAGCTTCCTCCCCCCTCCCTGACGTGTACCCCTACTACCTTGCCGATAACCCAAAATTCAGGATGTAACTTGAGACAAGGTTTGGACCTAGAAGCAAAACAATTAAGGCATTAACACTGGATTGTGCACACGTTGTGAGGAAACCATGCAAATGTGTAAAACGTGAATGATGGAACAAGAGCAGCATTTTTATTTTATTTTTATTACAAATTAACCCTTTGTAAAAAAAAAATTAGGTAACCTTGGTAACCTAGGGAGGGTAAAATACCACGGCAAGCTGCACCTACTAAGCCCCCGTACTGGCTTAACACTGACACAAGCGAACCTAGGCCCCTGACCTGCAGCCTCCGCTAGGATTGCTCACGGCGGACCAGGCCTGTAGACCGTGCGGTACACTGTAAACCGCTCTTCCCCGGAGACCTTGCTTCACCAACTACGAATTCCCGCCCCTTTTTTTTAATTTTATTATATCCCATCCCTACCAAACCAGACCCAACAGATCCACCCTGGTAATTACCTGCATAGACTCATTAACACCCTGTGCCTAAATAACCCCCTGGGAAACCTTATGTACGGGTGGCAGAAGGAAGCCAGCCACCGCCTATGAGCTGTTCCCCCTGACCGAGCCTAGTTCTCCCACCCCCGATCCCTGCCTAACTAATGGCACGGCGGCCCGTGCCAGACTTTATTGAAGACGAGGAGCGGGGACACGCTGTCCCCTGTACTTTTACACAATTGCCGCGTGGGGAGCTTGCGCTGCTCCCTGGCAGAGTGCACCAGTGCGGGCAGCATTATTATCTCTTTTTAAAAAAAATAAAATTAACCCTTTGCAAATAAAAAAAAATCACTTGCATGGACTCATTAACACCCTGTATCTAAATAACCCTCTGGGAAACCTTATGTACGGCTGGCAGAAGGAAGGCAGCCACCACCTATAACCTGCTCACCCTGACCAAGCCTAGTTCTCCCACCCCTGAACCCTTCCTAACTAACGGCACGGCGGCCCATGCCAGACTTTATTGAAAACGAGGAGCGGGGACACACTGTCCTCTACACCTATACCCAATTGTCACTCCTTTAGCTCCCCAAAAAGGAGTGATTTTGCTACAGGACCACCAAATATGGAGCATGCTACCCTCCTCACGACCAAATCTCCAACAAGAGCTAGGGCAGGTAGGAAAGAAGGAATGCAGAAGGACCGGGGTCCTATACCATCTGGACATAATCTTAAAATTCTTCTCCTGGAGTCCACAGCTTATAGAAGACTTATGAGATAACTCGAATGCCTTCTCCAATAGGTCAGAAGAAAAAGATTTCCCCAATTCTCTTTCCCAAACCCTTACAAAGGGTAGATTGGAGATGGAGTCGTCCTTCCCCTGGAGTAGCCTGTAGACCAGAGACACTAAATGAGTGGGGGGGGGGGGAGTTTGGGTACACAACGCCTCAAATTGGGTGAGGTCTCTAGATAGAGTGTTAATGGGGCCTAAGGAGGACAGGAAGTCTCTTAAGCTAATGTACTTAAACCATGCCCCTAAAGATGACCCCTCCGGGAAAGAGGAGAGTGGCTGAAGGGAGCCCCTCGCCAGGACCGTAGATATAGTAGGATTATCTGTGAGGACCAAACCCAGAAATGATGTACGCCCCATTCCCAAAGGAAAGTCAGGATTATTAAGAAGGGGGATCATAGGGCTGGGGGACTTAGTGAGGCCTAATGGTAGAGCTATTCTATCCCAGATATTCAAGACACCCGAGGTCAGTAGGGGGAGACGCGAGGGTCTCCTGGACTTAGAGATCCAGAGTATGTTTTGGGTTGGATAGCCTACCGTGAGTTTCTCAAACTGGACCCATCTTTTAGATTGACCATTGTTGAACCAATCCAATATGTATGAAAGGATTGACGCTTTATGGTAGGTAGATAAATCCGGGACCCCCGCGCCTCCCCTTGGCCTACTCCGTGTTAAAAATCTCATCCCCAGTCTAGGGGAGGATCCGGCCCAGATAAATTTAAGGAACATAGACCTCAAAGTCTTAAAGAAGGTGTTCGGGAGGGGTATGGGGATGGTGTGAAATAGGTATAACATACGAGGGAGGATATTCATTTTAAGTGTGTGAATCCTACCAAACCAAGACATTGGCAGCCCCCTCCAGGCCCTCAGATCCTTCCTAACATCCTCTACAAGAGGGGTGAAGTTCAGGGAGAAGAGGCTAGCCAGGTCAGAGGGGATGGCCGTGCCTAAATAAGCTATGTGGCCTTGAGCCCAGCGGAAGGGGAAAGAGGACTGTAAGCTGTTTGCAAAACTCTGGGGCAAAGTGACATTAAGGACCTCCGATTTGTGGAGGTTCACTTTAAAGTTGCTGAGGTCACCAAAGGACGGGAATTCCTTCAGAATATTAGGGAAGCTGACCAGCGGATCAGTGCAATATATAAGGAGGTCATCTGCATATATGGCTATTTTTGACTCCAATTCACCCATACATAGGCCCTTGATGGATTCATTTGCCCTTAGAGCTCTAGCTAGGAATTCCATAACCATAATGTATAACAAAGGGGAAAGTGGACACCCTTGTCTGGTGCCATTATGGATATGGAAAGGAGTGGATAAAGATCCGTTGACTCGGACCTGGGCGCTAGGGTCACGGTATAATGCCAAAATTCTATCTATCATGCCAGGGCCGAAACCGAACGCTTTAAGGGATTCAGACAGGAAAGACCAGTCCACCCGGTCGAACGCTTTTTCTGCGTCGATCGACAAAAGACACAGCGGAGATCCCCCTTTGCTAGCATGGTCAATAATGGCCATAGTACGGATGGTATTGTCACGCGTTTCCCTCCCCGGGACAAAGCCCGCTTGATCCACATGGATCAAAGATGGTATAAACGGCTTCATTCGATCAGCAAAAATTTTTGCATAGATCTTCACGTCTACGTAGATCAGAGCGATAGGACGATAGTTGCTACATGCTAGCGGGTCTTTCCCCGGTTTCGGAATAACACAGATGTGGGCCATCAAAGCCTGGGGAGGGAAAGACGCACCATCCGACAGGGAATTGCACATTCTAGCGAAGGCGGGGTGTGAAGCCGTCAGGTCCTGGGCTTTTACCGACTGTCAGACCCTTAATTGTTTTATGCACCTCCGATTCCGTTATCTCACCTTCTAAGTCTTCCCTCTGTTCATCGGATAGTTTAGGGCCTAGCAGGCCGGCCATATAATCCCTGATCTTTTTAGTTTTAGCATCAATGGGTAAGTCCGCGAACTTCCCTCTAATGTTATATAAGTCCTCATAGTAAGAGTGAAATTCCTGTAGAATGCCCCCCGTCGCATGAACTCGCCCCCCTATCCTACGATTTAGGGAGGGGATATATGAAGCGTTCGTTTTGGGCCGCAACATTCTCGCTAGCAGTCTGCCACTTTTATCACCATAGAAGAGTTTCTGAAGCCTGTCCCTAGCGCCCAGGTACTTTTGGTCAATTATTTTCCTGAGAGCTGTGCGAGTCTCACAGAGCTCCTGGAAAACCTCATTTGAGAGTGACCCCTTATGCTTCTGCTCCAGCTCCGCTAATTTCACCAGTAACAATTTAATCTCCCCAGCCCTAATTCTTTTAAGTCTGGAAGCGTGTAGGATGAATCTGCCTCTAACCACACACTTCAGGGCTTCCCATTTAATAGTCGGGCTGGAAGGGTCAGATTCATGGTTCAAGGCAAAGTCAGCAAGGGCAGAACGTATGTCTGCAGCACAGACGGGATCCCTGAGAATATTGTCGTTGAGTTTCCAGGAACCAAAAGACCTGGAGGGGTCACCAATGTCAAGGGCCACCCACATCAAGGAGTGGTCAGAAAATAACGCAGGCTCAATCCCTGCGGCTGGGCGGGAGTCGAGTAAGGAGTGGGAGATAAATATATAGTCTAGGCGGTGATATGTGTTGTGGGATGCTGAGAAAAACGTGTAATCTTTTGTGGTAGGGAATAAAATGTGCCATACATCTATGAGTCTAAGGGATCTAAGATGTCTCTTGAAACCACGGGCCACCCCAGGGGAGATCGAGGACCTACCAGAGGACACGTCCAAGGATAAGTTAATGTCCCCTCCTAGGACAATTGGCAGCCCATCCGCAAAGTCAATCAAGGTGGAAAACATCCTGGCAAAACGCGAGTGACCTGCATTAGGAAAGTAAACATTAGCAATTATTAGGAGTCTAGACGACAGGGAAACCTTAATGAAGAGGAAACGACCAGAAGCATCGGAGACTGTGTCTAAAATTTCTTAAGGTACTGATTTATGGACGGCAATGGACACACCCCAAGATTTGGACTCTGAGTGAGTACAGTGCTACCGGGTCGTGTAATATCTGCTTTTGCAGGAGGGCACATGTCCAGTCTTAAAGTGAGTCTCCTGCAAAAGAGCTATCGAGACCCTTTGTTTATGCATACTATACAAGATTTGATTGCGCTTAGCGGGTTCATTAAGTCCGTTCACATTATAGGAACCGAACTTAACAGACGCCATCTAGAGAAGTAGGATTAGGGAATCTAAGTACAACCATATCAGGGAAGGGAGGGGAAGGAAAGAACAATAAGGGAGAGAGGACAAGACAGGGTTAACAAGACAAAGACTCACAGATAATACACAAGGCAAAAACTGGTGGCACTCAGCCTGAGGATTCAGCATCTCAGGGAGGTCTCCGCCACACCAACTAGACAGGTAGGAGCGGTGGAAGCTCAGGGCAAGCAGGCATCCTCCCGCCATTCAAAATGAAGGAAAAACCAGAATAAGCTATTTAGTAAACATGTTACTGCCCATGCACTAGCCCCGATATGGGAGCCAGGTCATAGCCAGACTTAACAAAACTGCAAGTAACACTCACAAAAGAGTGTAAATGAGGGCTGAAAACAGACAGATTAGACTAACAAAACTAAGTACGAGGACCCTGAGGAATATAGAACAGGAGCGAAGGATCACTCATCACGTGGGCACATGATAGTCCAACATGAGAAAAGTAAACGCGGGTATCACAGCGTGTTCTTTGACTTCGCTGACCGCGGAGATACTTGTGTCCACTGAGCTCTCTCTGGCAGCTGTGCAGGGGATGGCAACACTGGCCATTCTGGGAGGGAAACCTTAGGCAAAGAGAAAGTCTCAAGGAACTTAGGGAGATCCTCCAGGTCTCGGAACGTCGCCATCTTGCCGTCTTTCCTGGCATGTAGCTGGAACGGGAAGCCCCAGCGATATATGATGTCCTTCTCTCTCAACAGGGTAAGAATAGGGCGGACCGCTCTACGTAATTGCAGTGTCCTCCTAGATAAGTCAGGCAGGATCTGAATTTGGGCCCCTTGGTAGGACAAGTCCTCGGACTGCCGCGCGGCTCTCATAATGTCCTCCTTGATTTTGAAAAAATGCACTCGGCATACAATGTCCTGCGGTCTGTTGGGGTCTGCTGATTTAGGCCCTAGGGCCCTGTGGACCCGGTCCAGCTCAATGGGTGAATCATCAGAGCCTTTTAGTAAAGATCTAACTAACGCCTGGACAGAGGCATCCAAGTCAGCCGGCATAACGGATTCTGGCAGCCCCCTTATCCGGAGGTTATTTCTCCGGTGACGATTATCAATGTCGTCAATATGGGATAAGATCTGGGAGATCTGCATGGAGTGAGCAGAAAGCACCTGCTGATGGTCTGCAAGGTGCTCAAAGACGGCCTCCTGTGATTTCTCAGAAGCCTCTACCCGGTGACCCAAGTGAACAATCTCCCCCTTCAGTACCTCCATCTCTGATCTGTAAGTCTGTTCAAGGCGGGAGACCAAGTGTTCCAAGTCCTCCTTTGTAGGTAAGGCTCTCAGTTGTGCTTGTAGGTCCCATCCGATATCGGAGGTGCACGAGGAGGGACTCCTGGAGTTAGCATCTGAGGGGGCCGAGCAGGAGCCGTGCTCTGGAAGCGGTGTGGAGGTGCCGGCGGCCATCTTGAGGGCTCCCTGCTGTCCCGTTGTGCCTGGCTGGGAACCGAAAAATTTATGAATGCCGACTCCGTCACCCTGCTGATCGGTGTCCGCAGCGTTCTTGGCTGTTTTCCTGCTGTTTTTATAGCGTAGAAATAGTTGAATAAGCTGGAATGGCGGGAGAGCTGCATCGACACACGTCTCACTCAGCCATGAGCAAGCCACGCCCCCCTGGACGCTGTCTTTTGAACCATATCATGGACTTCACTGCCCTTATGTGAGATCATTCTTCAATAACCATTTTTGGCCATAACACATCTACCATGAAAAATAAAAAAGTGTACGTGATATATTTTATATATTGGCCTAGAATGTATTTTTGTGCATAACCTTTTATTCACAGGAGGTTATTGAAGAGTCATGATAATACATTGCAAGGTTTATATTCACATGTGCATATTTGGTGGTGTGTATTTGGTGTATTTCAGGACACAGCTTATAAACCCACAGCTTCAGATATTACTAACATCGAGGGTGACTTACAGTACAGACCAAAAGTTTGGACACACCTTCTCATTCAAAGAGTTTTCTTTATTTTCATGACTATGAAAATTGTAGATTCACACTGAAGGCATCAAAACTATGAATTAACACATGTGGAATTATATACAGTACAGACCAAAAGTTTGGACACACCTCATTCAAAGAGTTTTCTTTATTTTCATGACTATGAAAATTGTAGATTCACACTGAAGGCATCAAAACTATGAATTAACACATGTGGAATTATATACATAACAAAAAAGTGTAAAACAACTGAAAATATGTCATATTCTAGGTTCTTTAAAGTAGGCAAAAATGTCCAATTGAACGGTTCGCACACACTGTTACCTTGTGGATGAAATGGGGTTGTTCTCAACTTCCGAATCCCATGGTACTGACACAGTTCCTGAACAACCACATCTTCAAAATTCAGATCTTGATAAGACAAAATTCACTTGGGACATCCATATGGCCGAATCACATGCTTCCACAATGCTTCTGCAGTGGTGGTTGCTGTCTGGTCATATGTTGGCACAACCACTGCAAACTTGGAGAAGTGGTTGATGCAGATGAGTGCATATTTGTGCCCGGAGGTCACGGCTTGTATTGTCAAGAAGTCTGTAGTTAGAAATTCAAATGGTTCATTTGTCACAATAGTCAGTGGTGGGGCATGTTGTTCCGCAGCTTTGAGGACAGTACACTGCGGACAAATCATGCACACTGTCTCTGCAGTTTGTGCTACCCCTGGTGCAAAGAAGTAATTCCTCAGTAATTGAACAGTCTTTTCCGCACAGCCATGGCCTGAACTACGATGGATTATCTGACATTTGCCACTGAATCTGGAGGCATTACCACTTGCCAGATTTCACAATGTTCTTTGGGAATCCAGATTCGCGGTATAGCACTTTGTCTTGAACTTCCAGTTTTTCCCACTGTCGCAAGAGGGCACGTCTCCAGGGAGTCAGACTTGCTCGTTCTTCATACTTTAATTTGCATTTCTGTCTGACTGCCTCTTGTATGCGGGCCACATCAGGGTTCTTGCCCTGTTTTATCTGCCACTCTCTCTTAGTGGGTAACTCAGAGGCCAAAGTGTCAACAACCACGACTTTACACTTCCCTGCTCTTTGTGAAGTTCGTATTGGAGGTATTTAAACAGCTTCCAGTTGTTCATCCACTTCAGGGCCCGAATGATTTATCGGTCTTCGCGAGAGAGCATACTCAGTCCTGTTGTTTTTTCCCGGCTTATAAAGGACCACATAATCAAACCGGGCTAAGCGGGCTACCTAACGCTGCTCCAATGCCCCCAGTTTTGCTGTCGACAAGTAGGCCAGAGGATTGTTGTCCGTATAGATTTCCACTCAACTCCCTGCTAGATACTCAGCAAATTTTTCTGTGACTGCCCAGACTATGGCCAGCAGTTCCAGGCGGAAACAGCTGTAATTAGCTGGATTTCTTTCTGTGGGCCTCAAACTTCGACAGCTATATGCAATTACCTTCTCTTTTCCGTCCTTAATTTGTGAGAGGACTGCACCCAAGCCTTGCAAGCTGGCATCCGTGTTCAACCGGAATTGCAATGTAAATCTGCAAATGCCAACACGGGGACTGTCATAAGCTTTGTTTTCAGTTCCTGAAATGCAGACTGATGGTCTCCGGTCCACTGTGATGTCACCTCTGCTTGGCCAAATGTTTTCATTTTCTGAGGATTCCAACTAGCAGTTGGTGCAGCGGAGCTGACGTCTTGGCAAAACCTTCAATGTAGCGCCGATAGTATTCCACTAGGCCCGAGAAGGCTCACACCTCTGTCTTTGTCTTTGGCACCGTCCACTCCACCACGGCTCTTACTTTCTCATGGTCTGGAGCCACCCCATCTTCAGAGACTACATGGCCTAAGTATTGTGGGGTTTTGCTCTGGTAGACAGGATTAGCGGATGCAGTATAGAGGCAACAACAAGTTCTTTGGATCAAACAGTTCTGTGTTTTATTCACACTTTAGACAAGTGACAAAACAAGCAGTCATAAACAAGCAAAATGTCACCTTGCTGTGTTGGTGATAATTCACACCATGTGGCAATTCTGCCTCAAAGAGTCCTTGAGCATAGCAGCACCAACTTGTTTTCCCGCCAAACAGGTAGCAAGCCTCCATCCAGACAAGGCTCCCAGATCCCAACACAGAGACCTTGTTTCTGAGCCCAGCTGCCTATTTAAGGACAGCCGAGTGCTGCCAAAACCCGGACCGGGACTTAAAATCCGGTCCGGTATTTGACCTCACCTGGCACATGCTGGGAGGAAAATACCTGTTTTCCCAGACCGAACCTCTCACTGTGTCACATACCCCCCCTCCCCTTTGTATAACCCTGAGGGGGTGAACACATCCACTTGAGAGGGGAGTGGTCAGTCACCAGGCGGAATTTTCTCCCCAATAAATAATAGCGGAGAGATTCTAGTGCCCACTTGATAGCCAGGTACTGTCTCTCCACTATACCATACTGGGTCTCGGCTGGGGTAAGCTTACGGCTAAGGAAGACAACGGGATGCTCCTCCCTGTTGACTTCCTGAGACAGTACAGTACCGAGGCCTACTTCGGAGGCATCAGTCTGTACTATAAACTCCCTTTTGAAGTTGGGCGTCTCCAAAAGCGGGGACCCGCACAGGGCCGACTTCAAAGCAGAGAAAGCCTCTTCCGCCCGATCATCCCAGCTAATCATCACTGATTTTCATCCCTTCAAGAGCACTGTCAAGGGCGTGAATAGAGTAGCAAAGTGGGGAACAAACCTAACCTAATAGCCCACCATTCCCAGGAATGACTTTATTTGCCTAGTGGTGACAGGTTGGGGCCAATTCCGTATTGCCTCTATTTTGTTCACTTGGGGTTTGATGACTCCACGCCCAATGACATAATCCAGGTATTTAGTCTCTTATAACCCTATCGCACATTTTGGGTAGGTGACTTTCCCAGTTGGTACTATGGATGACAATATCGTCCAGGTAAGCCGAAGTGTACCGATGATGTGGACGAAGCACAATGTCCATTAGTCGCTGAAAAGTGGTGGGGGCGCCATGCAGACCAAAGGGTAAGACCTTATTTTAATACAGCCCCTCAGGCGTGATGAAGGCAGTTTTCTCTTTGGCAGCCTCCATTAAGGGCACCTGCCAGTACCCTTTTGTGAGGTCCAAAACAGAAAAAAAACGGGCTTGTCCTAACTCTCGATGAGCTCATCCACTCGGGACATGGGATACGCATCGAATTTGGAAACCCCGTTAAGTTTTCTAAAGTCGTTACAAAACCGAAATGTCCTATCCGGCTTGGGTATCAATACTATAGGACTGGCCCACTCACTTTTTGACTCCTCAATGACGTCTAGCTGCAACATTAGCTGCACCTCCTCCGATATGGCTTGTCGCCGAGCCTCGGGTACCTGTTATGGTTTTAATCTGACTTTTGCCTGAGGCTCAATGACAATATCATGCTGGATAATGGAAGTGCGTCCAAGGAGGTCAGAAAACACATCCGTGTTCCGACTAACGAACTCCCTGGCCTCCTGAGTCTGTCAGCAATTTTTACTGTTGCATCAGACAGAAAACCCGTCCGCTGGCTGTCTTCTGTACAGGTTTCCCTATCTTTCCACGGTTTGAGTAAATTGACATGGTAAACCTGCTCTGGCTTTCACCGCCCTGGCTGATGTACCTTGTAGTTTACATCTCCAATTTTCTCGAGTACCTCGTAGGGCCCCTGCGACCTAGCCAGGTACTTACTGTCCATAGTCGGCACGAGAACCAAAACCCAATCACCCGGGTTAAAGATTCCGACCTGAGCCTGCCGATTATAGACCCAACTCTGGGTAATGTACTCAATTACACTTTTATGTGGAGTGGGTTTTTGTTCCCATGCCTCTTTGGCCACGTCCAAGAGACCGCGAGGGTGTCTACCATATAGCAGTTCGAAGGCTCTTACTTTCTCAGGGTCCGGAGCCACCCCATCTTTAGAGACTTCATGGCCTAAGTATTGTGGGGTTTTGCTCTGGTTCTTGGATCAAACAGTTCAGTGTTTTTTTCACCAAGCCTTCATTCAGACACAAGGCTCCCAGATCCCAACACAGAGACCTCGCTTCTGAGCCCAGCTGCCTATTTAAGGACAGCCAGGTGCTGCCAAAAACCGGACTTAAAATCCAGTCCGGTATTTGACCTCGTCTGGCTGAAAATCAGCCCAGCAGCGCATGCTAGGAGGAAAATACCTGTTTTCCCAGACCAAACCTCTCACTGTGTCACAGTATTTAATTTGTTTCTGTCCGATCCGGCACTTTGCAGGTTTGAGCTTTAGGCCTAAATTCTTCAACCGTGTAAAGACAGCTCTTAAATGCTGGAGATGTTCCACAATGGAGCTGGAGTACAACTGTCACAACCAGACAGCTGAGAAGCTCTGACAGAAGCCTTTCAGAACCTCCTCCTTGAGTTTTCTTTGTTTTGAATTTCAGTTCCTCATCTCGTTAGCCTCTCTCAGCTGTCATGTAGTTGGACTGATTGCATCCCTTTAAATTCCTCCCCATAATGCATTAGTGTGCGGCTTATACAACTTCCTGGAGTGTGTGTGCATGCTGATCCTATTTTCCAGCCTTCTACAAGATAAGTGCTATACATTTATTTGTGATTTTCTGTTTGCTGGGTCCCAGGTGACCCTGACTCCCTCTGTGTCTAGTGTAGGGAGCCGGTGGTCGTGTCCCTTCACGATTGTAGGGTGTTCAGGTGGTATATAGTCGAGGTACGTGGATATGCGATCGTCCACCTTTGGGATTATTGCATAGGCTGAGCAGAAAGGGAGAGAGCCAGGTCTGATGCAGGGGTCTCCCTTTTTGTTCCTTAGTTTTGGATCCAGTGAGTCATATATGCATTTTGTTGTCTTGTTTCCTGTACACCTTCCGTGACATTATAAGCCGCCAAAACCGTCTCAAGCATGGATCCGGTTTCACTTTTGACTGAAGGCTTCCAGGGTCTTTCATTGGAGGTAGCTGATCTCCGTAAGACTCTTTCTCAGTTTCTAGTGACCGGTTCAGCTTGCGTTCATGGAGTTTGTTCTGAGCCTAAGATCTCGCTCCCGGATACGTTCTCCGGGGGTAGTGAGAATTTTGTGCGTTTCAGAGAGGCTTGCAAACTCAATTTTCGCCTTCTTCCCCATTCCTCTGGTGATGAGGAACGGAGGGTGGGGATCATTATATCGCTGCTCAGGGGTAACGCTCAGTCGTGGGCCTTTTTGCTGCCGGTGGGGGCACGGCCTCTCCGTTCAGTGGATGATTTCTTTTTAGCCCTGGGTCAGATATATGATGATCCGGATCGTGTTGCTTTGGCTAGACTAGTCTAGACTACGTCTGTTATGCCAGGGTAAACAATCCGCAGAGATATACTGCTCAGAATTTCGGAGATGGGCAGCTGATACTGTATGGAATGATGCTGCACTCCGAAGTCAATTTTGCCATGGTCTTTCAGAGGGATTAAAAGATGCATTTGCCTTTCATGAGAGGCCTATCTCCTTGGACTGTGCTATGTCTCAGGCCGTTCGTATTGACAGGCGTCTTAGAGAGAGAGGAGAGATCTCTCCTTCCTGTCATACTCAGTCCCAGGACAGTGCAGCGGTCTCATTCTATGCGCAGGGGTCTCAGTCGCTGTCAGCCCCTTCTGAGCAGGAGCCCATGCAGCTGGGGTTGATTGCCTCTGACAATAGAAGATTCAGCCCGCATGGGAAGGTTTGTTTTTGTTGTGGAGGTATAAATCATTTAGCAAATGTTTGTCCCTCTAGCAGATTCAGGCAGTTTTCTGGGACTAATAAAGAAACAAAAAGGAAAAAATCTCTTAAAAATGTTCCATCTGTTACTATTGGCAGGGTTGAGGCGGAAATTGAAGGTTTTCCGTTTGCTTGTAGTTCCCGTTTTGTCCTGCCTGCCATGGTGGCGCTAGAGAGCAAGAATTTTTTTTTGTGAGATTTTTGTAGATAGTAGAGCAGCTGTCAATCTCATTGATAATCATTTTGCGATAACTCATGGTTTCCAGGTGTGCACTTTGGGAAAGGATATTCCTGTTTTTGCTATTGATTCCGCTCCACTTTCTCAGAAATCATTAAAGGGCATAGTTCACAATATTCGTTTAATTGTGAGTGATACTCATGTTGAGGATGTGTCATGTTTCGTCCTTAGCGGATTACCTACTCCTTCTGTGTTGGGACTACCCTGGCTCACTAAACATAACCCCACCATTGATTGGCAAGCGAGGCAAATAAATGGTTGGAGTGACTTTTGCAGAGAGAATTGCCTCACGACATCTGTTTCTGAGGTTTCTACTAAGACTGTACCACCTTTTCTCTCTGAATTTTCGGATGTCTTCTCTGAGAGTAGAGTTCAGGATTTGCCCCCGCACAGGGAGTATGATTGCCCTATTAATCTCATCCCAGGCTCCAAGCTCCCTAAATCTCGTTTATACAATCTTTCCCAACCTGAAAGGGTCGCTATGCGTGCTTATATCTCGGAGAGTCTGAGAAAAGGACACATACGACCCTCGAAGTCACCTGTTGCCGCTGGTTTTTTCTTTGTTAAGAAAAAAGATGGTTCTTTAAGACCTTGTCTGGATTTCAGGGAGCTGAACAGTATCACTATTCGTGACCCTTATCCGCTTCCTCTGATCCCGGACCTGTTTAACCAGATTGTTGGGGCTAAAGTCTTTTCCAAATTAGATCTAAGAGGGGCATACAAACCTGGTCAGGGTCAGAGAAGGAGACGAATGGAAGACGGCCTTCAATACCCCTGAGGGCCATTTTGAGAATTTGGTTATGCCTTTTGGTTTGATGAATGCCCCAGCCGTTTTTCAGCATTTCGTGAACAGCATTTTTTATCATTTGATGGGAAAATTTGTATTAGTGTATTTGGATGACATTTTGATTTTTTCTCCTGATTTTAAAACTCATAAGGAACACTTACGTCAGGTCTTGCTCATCCTGCGGGAGAATAAATTATATGCGAAACTGAAAAAATGTGTGTTTGCGGTTCCAGAAATTCAATTTCTGGGGTTTCTTCTCTCCGCTTCTGGTTTTCGCATGGACCCCGAGAAGGTCCGCGCTGTGCTTGAGTGGGAGCTTCCTGAGAATCAGAAGGCGCTGATGCGTTTTTTGGGCCTTGCCAATTATTACAGGAAGTTTATTTTGAATTATTCCTCTATTGTTAAACCACTCACTGATATGACCAGAAAGGGGGTAGATTTTTCTTCCTGGTCGGTAGAGGCGCGTAAGGCCTTTTCTAATATCAAGGAGAGTTTTGCTTCCGCTCCCATCTTGGTACAACCTGATATTTCTCTACCCTTCATAGTTGAGGTTGATGCTTCTGAGGTGGGTGTGGGTGCAGTCTTGTCTCAGGGTTCCTCTCCTGCCAAATGGCGACCGTGTGCCTTTTTCTCGAAGAAACTCTCCTCCGCAGAGAGAAATTACGATGTGGGAGATAGGGAATTGTTGGCCATCAAGTTGGCTTTTGAGGAATGGCGCCATTGGCTAGAGGGAGCCAGACACTCTATTACCGTGTTTACTGACCATAAAAATCTGGCCTACTTGGAGTCAGCCAAGCGTCTGAACCCGAGACAGGCCAGATGGTCTTTGTTCTTTTCAAGGTTTAATTTTGTTGTCACGTTCCGCCATGGAGTTAAGAATGTGAAGGCAGATGCCCTGTCACATTGTTTTCCGGGAGGTGGGAATTTTGAAGACCCGGGTCCCATTTTGGCTGAAGGTGTGGTGGTCTCTGCTCTTTTTCCTGAATTGGAGGCAGAGGTGCAGGCAGCCCAGTCAGAGGCTCCTGATCTTTGTCCTCCTGGGAGGTTGTTTGTGCCTCTCGCTTTAAGACACAAGATTTTTAAGGAACACCACGATACGGTCCTTGCTGGGCACCCGGGGGCAAGAGCCACAGTGGATCTCATCGCTCGTAGATTCTGGTGGCCTGCGCTTCGTAAGTCGGTTGAGGGTTTTGTGGCAGCCTGCGAGACTTGCGCTCGTGCCAAGGTCCCTCATTCACGGCCATCAGGTCCTCTCCTTCCCTTACCCATTCCTTCCCGTCCTTGGACACATCTGTCCATGGACTTCATAACGGACCTGCCTCGTTCCTCGGGGAAGACTGTGATTCTGGTGGTGGACCGTTTTAGCAAAATGGTGCATTTCATCCCTTTTCCTGGTTTGCCCAATGCTAAGATGCTGGCGCAGGCATTTATTGATCACATTGTCAAATTGCATGGTATTCCTTCAGACATAGTCTCTGATAGGGGCACGCAGTTTGTTTCCAGATTCTGGAAGGCTTTCTGTTCTCGCTTGGGCGTTCGGTTGTCATTCTCTTCTGCTTTCCACCCGCAGTCGAATGGCCAGGCAGAGCGCGTCAATCAGAATCTGGAGACATATCTGCGCTGTTTTGTGGCGGAGAATCAGGAGGATTGGTGTTCTTTTTTGTCCCTTGCTGAGTTTGCTTTAAATAACCGTCGTCAGGAGTCCTCTGATAAGTCACCATTTCTCGGGAGAGGGGTCTTCTGGTTTACCTGATGAGGACAGATTCTCCTCGTCTTTGTCTTCTATTTGGCAAAAGATTCAGGATAATCTAAAGAGCATGAGTGAGAGATATAAGCGTGTGGCAGATAAGAGACGTGTGCCTGGTCCGGACCTGAATGTTGGTGATCTGGTGTGGTTGTCTACCAAGAATATCAAATTGAAGGTTCCCTCCTGGAAGTTGGGTCCTAGATTTATTGGGCCTTACAAAATCCTGTCTGTCATCAATCCTGTTGCCTACCGTCTTGATCTTCCTCAGACTTGGAAGATCCATAATGTTTTTCATAAGTCCTTATTGAAACCTTATGTTCAACCCATTGTACCCTCGCCTTTGCCTCCTCCTCCGATTATGGTTGATGGGAATCTTGAATTTCAGGTCTCTAGGATTGTGGATTCTCGTCCGCGGTTCTCTCCAGTACCTCGTTCATTGGGAGGGTTATGGTCCTGAGGAGAGGATGTGGGTCCCAGTGACAGACATTAAGGCCACTCGTCTCATTAGGGCTTTCCATAGGTCCCATCCTGAGAAGGTGGGCTCTGAGTGTCCGGAGTCCATTCGTAGAGGGAGGGGTACTGTCACAACCAGACAGCTGAGAAGCTCTGACAGAAGCCTTTCAGAACCTCCTCCTTGAGTTTTCTTTGTTTTGAATTTCAGTTCCTCATCTCGTTAGCCTCTCTCAGCTGTCATGTAGTTGGACTGATTGCATCCCTTTAAATTCCTCCCCATAATGCATTAGTGTGCGGCTTATACAACTTCCTGGAGTGTGTGTGCATGCTGATCCTTTTTTCCAGCCTTCTACAAGATAAGTGCTGTGCATTTATTTGTGATTTTCTGTTTGCTGGATCCCAGGTGACCCTGACTCCCTCCGTGTCTAGTGTAGGGAGCCGGTGGTCGTGTCCCCTCACTATTGTAGGGTGTTCAGGTGGTATATAGTCGAGGTACGTGGATATGCGATCGTCCACCATTGGGATTATTGCATAGGCTGAGCAGAAAGGGAGAGAGCCAGGTCTGATGCAGGGGTCTCCCTTTTTGTTCCTTAGTTTTGGATCCAGTGAGTCATATATGCATTTTGTTGTCTTGTTTCCTGTACACCTTCCGTGACAATGTCGTCCAAGTAGATTATGACCGACTCAAAATTTAGATCTCCCAAACATCGCTCCATCAGGCGCTGGAATGTGCTGGGAAGCCCAATCAGCATCCAATTAAATTCAAAGAAGCCCATTGGTGTTATAAAGGCCGTTTTCTTTTTATCTGACTCCTTGAGTGGTACCTGCCAATACCCATTGGCTAAGTCGAGAATGGTGAAATACTTTGCTTTACGAAATGCAGTCAGTGTCTCTTCTACCCGCGGCAATGGGTACGCGTCTCTATGGGTGCATGCGTGCAGCTTCCTGTAGTCCACACAAGATCTAAGGGCTCTGTCTTTCTTTGTCACTAGAACGTGGGTGCCGCCCATGGACTTTTGCTCTCTCTTATCACCTGCCCTTCTATCATCTTCCGTAGGAACCCATTAACCTTTTGGTACAGGGCTGGAGTAATATTTCGATACCTCTCCCTCACTGAACAGTGGTGCCGGTATCAATCGCATGCTCCATTACCTCAGTACAGCCATACTCTTCATCTTGCCGAGCAAAGACTTCAAGAAACTCATGTAGTAACCGACACAGAGCCTCCACCAGACTCCTCTCTAAGGGAAGACTCTCCAGACCCAGCTGTTCCCACAGTCTTTCAAGTTCCTCTGGCTCCGACGGATAACCTTCGTCGGTACCTGGAGCCACCAAATCCAGTGGCGCAGCTAGTACGGCTATATCATCACTCTGCAACACATGAACTTCAACTAACACAGTATGGGGTGGAATGCACACCTCCACTTCACTCACATTTATTGGCCGTACCGCCACCATTCCACATTGCACTCTGCTGATAGTGTGTCCAACAGCCCAGGGGGACTGTTCTGTGATAGGAGCTGAGGGCTCCACTAGGACTGTGGCTCCCTTTAGCTTGTTATAAGTACCTACAGTCAGGGCTATGGTGACCTTTTGCCGGGGGTGAATATGCATGGCACTATGACAGGGGACTTGCACTATTCCCACCGTGCCCACCATGTCAGCAAACCTGCTCTGCTGCACACATGTTTGCTGGTGCTGCATTAGGGTCTGACGTACCTCTTGGGTGACATTTATGTGCTTATCATTTCCCTCACCCATCTTCTTTATAAGCAACCCATCTAGTTCATGCAGAATATTCATGCCTACTATCACATGCACCCCATCACAGATACAGTCTCGGACCACCACAATCCCCTTTTGTTTAAAGACCCTCCCCAACCACTCCACATCCATCCAGGTGACTCCGAACACCGGAATGGGCAAATTATTTGCTGCTGTAAGATTAACCCAGGGGGGCTCAAATCCACATTGACCCTGGAAGCAAGCCTGGTAAAGCTGGCTGGACATTGTAAAGACCTCGGACCATGTATCAATCAGATATGCCACAGATAGTCCATTTATTCTTGCCTAGACCACAGGGCAACATCCAGCAATGTTCCATGGAGAAGAAGGAGGGCCCTTGGGAAGGGAGCCCACCAGTTGGCCATCAGCAGCAGGCGCCTTTAGTTTAAAGGTGGTTGGTTAGGAGGCTGGGGCTGTGTAGCTGTACAAGTACGGGCTAAGTGTCCTGGTTTTCCACACCTGGGTGTTGCCCAGCCTGGTACGACCTCCCGGCCGCCTTCGCTCAGTCACCTCGCCTGAGTGCCTCAGTTGAGAGATCTTCTCTTAGGGAATCACAAAGGTCCTTAGCAAACTCATAGAATGTGTTTCCTGGAGTCTCTCTGTGCTGTATTCTTGCGCAGCCACACAGGTGCTTTCCATCTCATCTTTTGTTAACTCAATGGCTTCACGCATAACATCCAGTAAGGACTCATCGTCCGCCAGTCTCACATAGACCTCTCATTGGTTGCTGATGCAACACACTATATGTGCAGGGTCTGTGCTCCTGAACATAGATGCCCAACTGCATAGGTAGGTATAGCATAGGACCTGCCTGACCTGAGACCACCGTGGCACTGGTAGGCGGGCACATATGTGTTTTGATCAAAATATATTGGCTAAGAGTCTTAGATTTTACCATTAGAGTGAGGGCTTAGTCCATATATTATGTTTGCATTTATTGTTTTCCTGCATTATATTCCGTAACTTTAATAGGGTTGATCCTGGTGACAGAGCTTCTTTAAAATCAGTTCCATTCATTTGAATGGGGCAGCAAGCACATGGATTTCTGCAAGCCCCGTTCATGTAAATGGAACTGATTTTCAGTTGGGGAAAATTCAGCAACAACATCTGCAGCATTTGAAGTCACCCTTATACTTCTCCTTTTCCTGAATACTGTCAGCACTTTCCCCACTCCCCCCCCCCCCCCCCTCGACAGGGTGGGATGGGGGGGGGGGGGTCTGCTTCAAACTGGAATCGCTCAGGCTATTTAGAACCTGGGTATTACCCGCAGATTTCACTCCCCACCTGATTTCTAAGTGTTATATCTCAGGCTGAATGGAAGCTAGCATCACACCATACAACCGTAGAGCTTAGATTCATAGTTTTAAAAGAAGACTTGGCTCATAACTCTAGGTGCTATTCAGCCTGAGATGTAGCTGTATCTCATACCTCTTTTGCTAGTAAAAACTACTGGCGCTTCTGTGTGCCGGTAGAAAATGCCAGCACCAGCCTCATGCTGGAAATACCAGCCAGGGCAGTGGTTTACTGGCCAGTTGGCAATCCAAGTGGATGGGCTGAAAATAAATACTGCCCATATTATCGGAGCCTCCCGCTTCCAGCGCTGCCAGGCCAGAACTGGGATGTGCTGTCAGCATGCATGTCACTGCTGTTGGCCAATCATTGGCCTCACAGTGATGTATGGTAATGGCATGTGATCACTGAGGCTCAGTTTTTTTTTCTACAATGCCAGTTTTTTTTTTATTTAGCAAAAAGAAGTTACATTTTGGAAAAAGGAAATTATAAGGCGCTCTACAAACGCAAAAGTTTTTTAAGACAGTTTGCACCCGTTTTTTGTCCTTTGGCATTTTTTTCAATGTATAAGATTAGTGATGAGCAAACTTGTTTTTCAAGTTCGCCGTCCAAGGTTCGGGTTCAGGTTATCGGAGAATCCTCTTATGGATTCCGCTACCATGGACCATAACAGAATTCTATAACGGTATGCACCACGGAAGCCTATAAGAGGCATTCTGTATTGCATTTTGTCTATGCAGGCCAAGCAGAGGGCAAGCAGAGAACAGCATAGCCACTGGCACAAAAAGGACCATCCTTACTGCATAGTACATACATTCGGGGAGAGTGACGCTGTGTGAAGATCCATGGCTTGTTGTCACATCTGTGCCAAGTGTGAGCCGCGTACAGAGTAGCCACGACCAATTTCAAGCAGTAAAAGGTCCTCTTCATCACTGCTACTCAGAGAGACTCCAAGGCAGAGTTGTCAGGTTGGGAGCCATGCCAGGGGAGCGAGTAAGCCGGTTTTCACCAACAGAGACTTAGTAGTGTAAAGTCAAGCTGTTGTCACTACTAAGCTTGTTGCCTTTGACACTGTTGTAACTGCCAGGCAGGGCCCATGCAGGGATTTCTGCCAACACAAGCGAAGCTACATTTTGGCGCCCCCCCTTCACAGCTCACCTGGCCCTGGTCCCGTCTGCAGCAGCTGGCTTCTCCTATGTGTGATCCTGGTATCTTCTCTCTGCTTCAGACAATCGTTGGTTTGAGGACCGTATTTTTCGCCCAATGTTAATCAGACCTCAGATCAAACCCCCATAGCCTCAGATCAGACCCCTATGTCAGCCATAAGCCCCCCATGTCAGCCATCAGTCCCCCATGTCAGCCATCATGGCCCCATGCCCGCCATCAATCATGCCCCCCCCATGTCAGCCATCAGAGCAAATAAAAAATAAAATAAAAACTTATCTCTCCTGCTCCTGGATGCTGCCGCTCCTCACCACCATCTCTCTCTCTTATTCCTGGTTCTCGGCTTTCAGCTGTGAAGGCTGTGCACAGTGAGGTCACATGGTGCGCAGCCCTGCACAGCAGACAGCCGAGTGGAGGACCAGGAAGCGGTGAGTACAGATCCTTCACCGATTCCCGGTCCTCCGATACTAATGAAGCGCTTCCAAAATGGAAGCGCTTCATTAGTATTCGCCCCATAAGACCCAGAGGTGAAAAATACAGGGTATTTAAAAAAAAATTAAAAAAAGTTTGCCTTAGTCTCTGCGCCCTAAGGCAGCCGCTTGGTCTGCCTTATTATAGCACCGGCCCTGCTGCCAGGCTTGTGGTCCCATGTGAGTTGAGTATATAACTCTGTTCCAAGCTATAACTGTATTCACCTGTTTCTGCTGTCCAAGAGTGGAGAGCCCACGTACACTGCTCCCTGGCCAAAAATATCCTGAGTAAGGACTGACCACTGTATTGAATGATCACCATATAAAACTGCATTTTCCCTTGCATCCAAACAGTCTAGACAAATGGGCCTTTCTCTGGCAATGCTCCCGATTGTTGGGGGTTTAAGAAGCTGGACTTCATAAGCCGCCCCCTTTAAGAAATGAACTGCCATGTTCCCCACATACTATCCTGTTGCCCACTATTTCTAAAAATTAAAGTTGATCATCAGTATTGTCTCATTTTCTCTTTGTCCGTGGTGTTGAATGAAAATTACTCAAGGATACAAAAGTATCTAAGATTATTTTAAAGAACTATATATCAAGGTTCCAAGTAATTACTTGGAACCTTGATATATAGATCGCTATTTGAAGCAGGTAATCACTTGGAACATTATTTACAGTGACGCTTCTCTGATATATGCATCAATCACCTCTAACCCATATAGGTATCTAAATCTGCGCAGGTCCCTACTCCGATTTCTTACCCTGAAATCAGACCTTGATGATATTGTAAATTCAGCAGTCACAGCAGCTGACTGTGGCAGGGATCCTAGCTGCGATCATCCGACGGATACCGAGTCCTGAGAGTGCTTGGGAGCGCGGGTGGGCTATTATATATATATTCTAGATTATTTTAAAGAAGTTATCTGCTTTGGACTACACCTTCCCATGTATCCTATTAAAGGAGTATTCATGGATTTTAATATTGATGGCCTCAGGATACACATCAATATCCAACATCCCAAAGACTGACCATCAGCTGTTCCAGAGTAGCTCCGGTGCCAGAAGTCAGCCCCGAGAACTACACAGCTCCGTCCATTGTTTAGTGGATGGAGCTGGTTCCTGCAGCACTGCTCCTATTGAAAGTGAATGGGAGAAGTGCTGCAGTAACCAGCTCTGTCCACTACACAATGGGTGGAGCTGTGTAGTTTCAGCACCAGAGCTACTGCAGAACATCTGATGGACAGGGTGTTCAGATACTGATGGACTATCCTGAGGATAGCAGAAAAACAAAGGATAGGACCAGCACACTTGAAGCAGGTTTATCAGGATTTAAGTTGCGGGAAATGTAGCAGCTGAGTCAAACGACCACAGATCCAAGGCAGTTAATTCGAATATAGTAAAAAGATGTAAGCTACAGCAGCATCTCCAAATGTAGAGCTTCTTTATTCAGACTTTCATAGGTACGATGTACAAAAGTGGCAACGTTTCGGCTACATGTAGCCTTTGTCAAGCATAAAATACAAGTGAAATATCCAACATATAAATAGTAAAACAAATCCTCCCACAAAAGTTGATCTCCCAATCAGTGGGCAAAGATGATGTAACATGCCTAATTGTACCCAATCATATGTGAATCCTAATCAAACTCCTGTTTAATCCCATATGTAAGCGCCCCTCTAGCTCACCTGCTAGTGATGTCCATGTTTACAGCCACGCCGGCCTCTGCGTCCCCACTGTGTAGCTGCGCATGTCAATAGACGTCACAGGACTGCGACGGATCGTCACATGATTATAACTGACCCCGGTTTCTTTGCTTTGAGAAAAAGTGACAATTTGGGGTTAGGTCTACTCAGTAATAAAAATGTTACAGAGTTTTCCCTGAAGGTCTTTTCTACTATTCAAAATCTCCCCAATATCTCAACATCCCCCTCTCCTATGTTCCCTCTCCTGGGTAATCCACAATTTCCCCCTGGGATGGAACACGGACCTTTTCGGGTTCTGGTGAATAGCAATAAATTCAGGGCCCATCATCTAATTGCCTCGAATTTATGGCTCACCCCTCAACAAATCTCGGAGATGGATGCTTCCCCTAACATTAATCCCTGGCAGTCGCTCCAACTTAAACATTACATGGCCACTCTTCCTCCAGCAGAATCCTTTGTCCGTGACAAGACGGATTTTGAGTTTTTTTGCGATCAATCAGGGGTGTCGAGACGTACCCTTTCTCGAATGTACAACTTACTACTCAACCCTCCCGACCAACCTCCTCCCAACTATATCCCTCAGTGGGAAGCAGACCTAGATATCGCACTCTCATCAGAACAAAGTTAAGATTATATACGTGCATTCACAAAACATCTATTGCTAGTAATGTCCAAGAAGCTGGATTCAAACTTATGTCCCGTTGGTATAGGGTCCCTACTAGACTTAATTCCATTTTTCCTCAAGTCTCTCCTTTGTGTTGGCGTTGTGGCTCCGAGAGAGGCACTATCCTACACACATTCTGGAGCTGTCCACACCTGTCGGATTTCTGGGATTCGGTGTGGTTGATTACATCTAAATTCACCTCATATACCCTCCCTAAGACGCCTGCTTTCTTCCTGCTCCGTCAGTGCGAGATTTCTCTCTCCGCCTATAAAAAAATCTGTGGTAAGACATCTGGTTAACGCCGCAAGAGCTTGTATCCCGTGCCTCTGGAGGCAATCGACTGTTCCCTCTGTAGTCATGTGGATCAACAAAATCCAGGAGACCATGAGAATGGAAGACTTCACCTCGTCAATAAGACATACTGAGAAGGTGTTTACTAAAACTTGGAGTCATTGGTTGGAATTCTATGACTCCGCTGAATGTAGGTCTCTTTTATCCCGGTCGTGAGAGCGAGGTTTGTTGTTGATTATTCCCTTTCCTCCTTTCCCTTCCTCCCCTCCCTTCCCTCTTCCCTTCTTCCTTAATATGCCCCTCCCCTCTCTTTCTCTCTTTTTCTTTATACGGCTGGCGTTGCTCCAGTTGTTTCATGCTATCCTACATATGTCTATGTGTTATCTCATTGGGTATTGTGCTTATTCATATTAGTATGTCGATGAAATCAATAGACAATTAAGTGATGTGGAAGTATATGAACAATTGCCAAGGGATCCTAAATGGGAGATTATGCGTGACATAGGAGTGACATTGGAGCAGGCGGTCCAAAACACCATCATTGATGATGGGCTATGCAAATATCTTAAAGTGAGCCACCCTGTCACTCCTATGTTATACATACTCCCCAAAATACACAAGAGGCTTGATAAGCCACCCAGCTGACCCATTGTATCGGGCAGAAATTCTGTCTTTAACCCTATTTCGGTATTTCTCGACAGGCTATTGCAGATCCGTGCGACCTCCTCCTCATCCTATGTCAAGGACACAGGACATTTCCTGGCTAAATTATGTGAGTTACATCTTCCTACCCAATTTGTGTTGGTCAGCTTTGACGTGGTCTCTTTGTACCACGTCTATTGACCACACATATGGTCTGGGTGTCGTCGATGTGGCTCTGGCCAACATGGGACTCTCCCTGGGGGCGTGCCAATTTGTCCTCCACCTCTTGGAGGTTGTCCTAAGGAGGAATTATTTCCTCTTCGGTGACACCTTCTATCAGCAGAGGCGGGGTGTGGCCATGGGGTCCAATGTGGCCCCGACCTATGCTAACATCTTCATGGCCGAGGTGGAGGACAAGTTGGTATACCAATCCCAGTTTTTTGGGAGGGTCCTATGTTGGTGGCACTACATCGACGACATCTTTATGATCTGGACTGGCACCACCAGCGAGCTTGAGGAGTTTCATGTACAACTGAACTCGGGGGTACCTGGGTTACAATTTACTGTTACGTCTTCGACAAATGAACTCAGCTTCTTGGATGTGCATGTCTATGTAGTAGGGGGTGAAATTAAAACAGACCTTTTTCAAAAGGCTACAGATAGGAACACCCTCCTCACACATGACAGTTACCATCCACGTTGCATGTTGGACTCCTTGCCTTGGAGCCAACTGTTAAGAGTCAGGAGAATTGTATCCGATGATACCAACTTCACACAAAGGGTGGATGCCATGTGTGACAGATTCATTGAAAGGGGCTACCCTAGGAAGCTCCTTGACAGGACCAAAAAGAGAGTCACATTGGTTGACAGGGATTCTGCTCTCCACAAATCTACTGGTTCCAATGTCACGAATAGAGTTCATTTTGTGTCTGTATATGGCCGGGACAGTGGGGATATTGCACACAGAACAGAGTGGCATATACTACAACGAGGCCTGCCAGATATTGATGAATTCAGTGCCCCTCCATTGATGGCGTACAAGAGGAACTCTAATTTACGTGACAGGCTGGTTAAAACTGATGTTGGCGGCTTCGGTTTGGGTGCACAGAGATTATTGGCTCCACGTAGGAATGGAACCTTTCCTTGCTTGTCTTGTTGCAACTGTAGCAATATTCTCAAGGGTGACATTTTTTTTCACCCATACAGCGGCAAAAAATACAAGATTACCGGCTATTACACATGTAGATCCCAGGATGTTGTATATGTTATACAATGCCCTTGTAGTCTCATCTATGTGGATGAGACTACAATGGAGATTCGTGAGAGGATCAATAAACACAAGAGCACAATCCGTAAAGCCAACTTGGACAAACCAGTTGCTAAACATTTTGTGGAGGCAGGACACTCAGTCAACCAATTGCGCTTTAGGGTGATAGACAGTGTGGGTGTTTTGCGTAGAGGTGGAGATAGAGAGGCTGTTCTCAGGAAGAAGGAGCTTAAATGGATATACACCCTTAGGTCCCTGCAACCACATGGACTCAATTTGGAGTTCAATGTGGCTGGGATCAGTTAAGGAACCCATCCGGTACAAGTTGCTATGTGTTTTTATTCATATGTGTATTTGTACCCTCAGGGTTATTATAATCATTGATGATGTAATTGCTTATAATTGTGTTGGCGTAATTTCTGTTGAGGCGCCCTTAATATATGACCTATGTGCTGATCATTATTTTTTTATATCACACTATATGTTTCCCCTCCCATGTTAGTGAGCCAGTTTTGTATATATCGATTGTCCCCCTTGTCTATACGCGCATGTCCGGGACGGTGATAGGATACTAAAACCGCGTAGCTTGGTTGGTAACTAGATGCATACAAGCAGCGGTCATGTGACTATGACTCTGAGTCACGTGATGTACATGTTTACCTTGACGTCATCAGTGCAGGCGTTTACCATTAGTTGTGGACGGCACCCATCTATCGCTACACTCAGGCAAAGGCGGGATCAGTTATAATCATGTGACTGGATCCGTCGCATTCCTGTGACGTCTATTGACATGCGCAGCTAAACAGGTGTTTGATTAGGATTCACATATGATTGGGTACAATTAGGCATGTTACATCATCTTTGCCCACTGATTGGGAGATCAACTTTTGTAGGAGGATTTGTTTTACTATTTATTTGTTGGATATTTCACTTGTATTTTATGCTTGACAAAGGCTACATGTAGCCGAAACGTTGCCACTTTTGTACATCGTACCTATGGAAGTCTGAATAAAGAAGCTCTACATTTGGAGATGCTGCTGTAGCTTACATCTTTTTACTATATCCTGAGGATAGGGCATCAATAGTAAAATCCTGGAATACCCCTTAAAGGCTAATGGAGGTAATAGGAAGGGGTTTCCTGATGAAAATGCATCTGTACTGACCAATACAAAGAGCAAAGAGTGTTCCTCACTTTGGAAAGTATTTGCAGAGGTGTTTCTAGGCACTCCTAAACATTGGGCAAAGGTTTAGTCCCTCACCCCCTACAAATCACTTGAAAGTAGCTTGATCGCAGTTCCCTGCACAGCCGCTGGTCATGAGCACGACTCTACATGGAAGTAACCATAAAGAGGTCACTATGCTAAAGCACTTCATTCTCAGGATCAAGTAACAAATATACTTCTGCACCATCACCACATATTACCGCCACACACTTACTGTACTGTCATACTGTTGGGTGTGGGTAATACCATTATCATGGCCAAATATTCACTACATTGTGACTGAATAATACAATCATATGGTTACCATATAATACAACTATAAATAGATCAAATAATGATGCCACACCTTGACCACATATACAGTCAGGTCCATAAATATTGGGACATCGACATAATTCTAACATGTTTGGCTCTATACACCACCACAATGCATTTAAAATGAAATGAACAAGATCTACTCTAACTGCAGACTGTCAGCTTTAATTTGAGGGTATTAACATCAAAATCAGGTGAACGGTGTAGGAATTAAAACAGTTTGCATATGTGCCTTCCACTTGTTAAGAAACCAAAAGTAATGGGACAATTGGCTTCTCAGCTGTTCCATGGCCAGGTGTGTGTTATTCCCTCATTATCCCAATTACAATGAGCAGATAAAAGGTCCAAAGTTCATTTCAAGTGTGCTATTTGCATTTGGAATCTGTTGCTGTCAATTCTCAAGATGAGATCCAAAGAGCTGTCACTATCGGTGAAGCAAGCCATCATTAGGCTGAAAAAACAAAACATTAGGCCTGGCCAAAACCACTGTTTGGAACATTCTTAAAAAGAAGGAACGCACCGTGAGCTCAGCAACACCAAAAGACCCGGAAGACCTCGGAAAACAACTGTGGTGGATGACCGAAGAATTCTTTCCCTGGTGAAGAAAACACCCTTCACAACAGTTGGCCAGATCAGGAACACTCTCCAGGAGGTAGGTGTATGTGTGTCAAAGTCAACAACCAAGAGAAGACTTCACCAGAGTGAATACAGAGGGTACACCACAAGATGTAAACCATTGGTGAGCCTCAAAAACAGGAAGGCCAGATTAGAGTTTGCCAAAAGACATCTAAAAAAGCCTTCACAGTTCACTTGAATGGGTCCGCAACCCGGAAGGTTCGGTGCAGAACGGAGGCTCGGAAAACTCCATGGAAGCACTACTAAGTGCTTCCGAGGGGTTTCTCTGTGCCTCCGCCCCACACAGATTTTGCCCGTGCATTGGGGACCGCAAATTGTGGTCCCCAATGCACGGACCGGCGTACCAACGGTCGTGTGCATGAGTCCTAGATTATGAAAAAATCCTTCTTGTGCACGGACTAACAGGGTTGGCTCCCAGGTAGTAAGTCAGCTGTAAATGTGGAAGGCATGCAGGCAGTGGGGTCACAGCAGTCGCAATTGCAACAGGGCCCCTAGGCCAGGAGAGCCCACAGGACACCCCTTGCCAGGGGTGTACCAAAACCAGGAGATAAGTAGGGGTTGCGGCAGAACAGTGGGAAATGAGGGCTTCTATTGTGAAAGTGCTTATCTCTCTATATCCAATTGTATTGGCATGCTCAGGATGGCGATACAGTTGAATGCTGCAGCGATGTCTCCCTGCCCCTAGCGTCTGTAGCCCATCAGAGGCCTGTATAGGCAGCGTGATTATGTCATCATCAAAACACATCCTGAGCCGGGCAGGGTACAGTTCAGGAAAAAGGCCGAAAGAGCCTGCACCACATTGCTGACAGCCGCATATAGTATTTGAGTTTAGTGATGGCACTAAATAAGGGAATTTTGTACTGGCGCAAATAAGGGGGTATTTTTTGTGCTGGCACACAGAAGGGGACACTTTTGTGCAGGCACAAAGAAGGTGGCATTTTGTTTTACTGGCACACATTTTAAGATGGCATTGTTTGCATTGGTATGCATTATAAGGGCTGGCACCTATTATAAGGGAGCATTTTTTTCACTGGCACATATTATAAGGGGGTATTTTTAATGGACATGCATTATAAAGGAGATTTTTTTGCACTGGCAGGTATTATAAGGGGCTACTTTTGCACGGGCATGCATTATAAGGGGATATTTTTGTACTAGTGGACATTGTAAAGGGGTATGTTTTGCACTGGCATGCATTATAAGGGATATTTTTAGTACTGGCACCTATTATAAGGGGGTATTTTTCTGCTGCTACACATTGTAAGGAGAATTATTTCTACTGGTGGACTATGGGGAACAGGGGCGGATTAAGTGCATGATAGGCCCGGGGCTGTCTACCCAACTCGGACCTCTCCCTCCTTTTTAGTAAAAAAAAAATTCTGTATGAAGAGGCTGCGGTGCTTTGTGAGTGCCACAGTCTCTTCCTAGGCCATATGACATCACATTCATCGTTCACATGGCCTAGCTGCAGCTCTGTCCCATCTAAGTGATTGGGGCTGAGCTACAATACCAAGCACAGTGCTATCAAATAGACAGCGCTGTGCTTGGTAAGGAGCAAAGAGGCTGCAGCGCTCACTGGGGCATCGCGGTCTCCTCAAACAGCTGATTGGCGGGGGTGCCAGGAGTCAGACCCTCACCTATCTCATAACTCTTCAAGTACAGATGTCTTAGATATTACCTGCAGTCCTATGTAACACCCCACATAACACAGTAAATTATTGTGTTATGTGGGGTCTTACATAGGAATGCAAGAAACATCTACTACATTATCTTCACAAAGAACGTTATCACTGTTATCTAGGCTGTTACATAGGACTGCAGGTGACATCAACAATTAAAACTTTAGTTGCCAAATTTAAAATACATATGATTATGACTCGGAGGAGCAGGAGAAGATGAGATGCAGGTCAGTAGTGAGCCCGCTCTACATATAGGAGAATGCAGCACCACATACTTCTTACTTCTAGTGACATCTCCTGTCATGTAGACCTTCCCTTTCCTCTTCTACTCCATTTGATCCAGACCACCATGACAAATTCTTTCAGCCGCATCTAGGTCTCTACAGAGTTTGGTACATGTTAGATTTCTCATAATTGGGGTCATTTATCAAACTGGTGTAAAGTAGAACTGGTTTAGTTGCCCATAGCAACCAATCAGATTCCACCTTTCATTTTCCAAAGGAGCTGTCAAAAATAAAAGGTGGAATCTGTTTCTGTGGGCAACTATGCCAGTTCTACTTTACACCAGTTTGATAAATTATCCCAAAGGTCCCTATAGTATCTACACAGTTATAATGTCTCCTAGAGTGCCCCCAGTAATAATAGCACCCTATATTGTGCTCCAGGTAATAATGCCTATAGATAGTGGCCCCAAAAATAATGTCCCCGAATAGCAATGCCCCCAACACTGCCCCATATAGTAATTTCCACCACACTGCCCCATATAGTAATTTCCACCACACTGCCCCATAAAGTAATTTCCACCACACTGCCCCATATTGTAATTTCCCCCACACTGTCCCCATATTGTAATTTCCCCCACACTGCCCACATGAAGTAATTTGCCCTCACACTGCCCCCATGAAGTAATTTGCTCCCACACTGCCCCCCATAAAGTAATTTGCCCCCACATTGCCCCATGAAGTAATTTCCCCACACAAAGTAATTTGCCCCCACACTGCCCCCCTATCAAGTAATTTGCCCCATGTAATAATCTGACCACACACTGCCCCCATGAAGTGATTTGCCCCATGTTATAATCTGACCGCACACTGCCCCCCTGAAGTGATTTGCCCCCACACTGCCCCCATGTCCTCCTCTGCCCCCCAAAGTTGGCACACACAGAAAAACAAACAAAAAAATAAAACTAAAAGCATGCCTCCCAAGTGTCCCTCTTTTGGAGGGGCAGTCCCTCTTTTTGACCCAAGTCCCTCTGTCCCTCTTTGATCCTTAAATGTCCCTCTTTTTGACCTGGAGAATTAATGCATAAATGTGCATTAATAAATTTACTAAATTGCTCCTTACTAAACTATCTGTATGGTTTCTACCTGTAAATTAGACCACAACTTCATTATTTGGTGCAATTTGGACCTTAAAATATCTATAATCCCATGATTTATGTGCTAATATTTAAATGGATATTGAAGCGCAAGAAAAAAAATTGTCCCAGGGGCTCCACAGTAACCGATCCCCAGCTGCTGCAATATGGACGGAGTCAATAATTATGCTTTGGGCGGAGTTAGAGGCGTGGCCTAGTATGAAGAAACCTGCCGTGATGCGAACCAAACATATTGTCCCTCTTTGCGATTTTCAAAAGTTGGGAGGTATGTAAAAGCTAATACTTACCTGCGTCCGGGATGGGGAGGCAGGCCGCAGGTGTGCAATCTTCATTGTCCTGCGCTGGGACAATGTCATCACGCATGCCTGCGCCGGAATTATACTACCACATAGGCTTCAGGCCTACTGTGATGCGGCAGAACAGGAAAATATGCGCTCCCGTGCCCTGCCGCAGTATGTGGGCGTTCTGGTCGGCATTGGGCCCCCTGCGATGCCTGGGGCTGCTGACCCGAATGCCCCTATGTTAATCCGCCATTGATGGGGAACATGATTACTAGTATGGGCACTGTAGGGGCACTATTACTACTAAGTGCTCTCTGGCAGAGAATTGTTACTATTAGTAGGACTTTGGGAAGCACTATTACTCTAGTAGAGAGTACCCTGGCACACTATCAGTTTAGCATAATTATTTTTGGATGACATTATGTTTACGACATTGTGTCAGGGTCGCTATTTGCTGTGTGCAGTCATTTTTTAGGGCACTGTGTGCCAAAAGTTATTAATGGGGGCACTATCTGTGTGTTACTAGTATTTTCGTGGGGATGTTTCTGGAGTATTGTATTGGGGAGTACAGCAGGAACAGTATTGGGGGTGGCAGGATATGGAAAAGTAAGCTAAGATGTCTGTAAAACTCTGCAGAGACAAGAGATGGCTGAAAGAAATCAGCAGGCTCTTGCCCCTCCTTGACGATCCTGCAGAAAGGCAGTCTAGCCTTCCCCTCCTTGGGGACATGCTGTGTAGAGTCCAGCTTACCCCCTGTAAAGAGACAGCTGTGTTCCAGCCAGCAGAGCACTGTCTGCTCTGCTGGGCCCAGAGGTCTAAGCCAAATGCCTCTTAAGCCAGGAAGAAAGGTTTCCTGTATAAAGATAAAGAGAGAAAGAGACAAAGACAAAGAGGAAGAGAAAGATAAAGACAGAGTCAGACTACAAGAAGTTAAGTTGCAGTATACATCAGAAAGCAGCAGAAAAGGAAAAGTTTCTATTTAATCCAGCCAACATAGCAGAGCTCAGGGAGTACAGATGTAGCAGAACTGATTGTGTTTGCCTGCCAGAAGTTAAAGGGGTTCTGCAGTTTGTTTAAACTGATGATCTATCCCTGCCGATCAGCTGTTTGAGAAGGCAGCGGTGCTGGCAGCAGTGCCGCAGTCTTCTCACTGTTTACCGCAGGCCCAGTGACGTCACGACTAGTATCAACTGGCCTGGGTGCGGCTAAGCTCCATTCAAGTGAACAGAGCTTAGCCGCGCCCAGGCCATACTAGTTATGACGTCACTGGGCCAGCGGTAAACAGCGGGAAGGCCGCAGCACTACTGCCAGCGCCGCTGCCTTCTCAAACCGCTGAATGGCGGGCGTCCCGGGTGTCGGACCCCTGCCGATCAGATGCTGATGATCTATCCAGAGGATAGCTCATTAGTTTAAACAAACTGCAGAACCACTTTAACCGCCTCCGAACCGCCTAACGCAGGATCGCGTTCCGGAGACGGCAGCTCTGTGCACAGTCACGCATATACGCGTATATAGAGCTGAAATTTCCTGTGAATGTGCACACACAGGCGCGCGCGTTCACAGGATCGGAAGGTAAGCGAGTGGATCTCCAGCCTGTCAGCGGCGATCGTTCGCTGGCAGGCTGGAGATGCGATTTTTTTAACCTCAAACAGGTATATTAGACGCTGTTTTGATAACAGCGTCTAATATACCTGCTACCTGGTCCTCTGGTGGTCCCTTTTGCTTGGATCGACCACCAGAGGACACAGGAAGCTCAGTAATAAGTAGCACCAAACACCACTACACTACACCCCCCCGTCACTTATTAACCGCTTATTAACCCCTGATCACCCCATATAGACTCCCTGATCACCCCCCTGTAAGGCTCCATTCAGACGTCTGTATGATTTTTACGGATACATGGATCGGATCCGCAAAACACATATGGACGTCTGAATGGAGCCTTACAGGGGGGTGATCAATGACAGGGGGGTGATCACCCATATAGACTCCCTGATCATCCCCCTGTCATTGATCACCCCCCTGTCATTGATCACCCCCCTGTAAGGCTCCATTCAGACGTCCGTATGATTTTTACGGATCCACGGATACATGGATCGGATCCGCAAAACACATACGGACGTCTGAATGGAGCCTTACAGGGGGGTGATCAATGACAGGGGGGTGATCACCCATATAGACTCCCTGATCACCCCCCTGTCATTGATCACCCCCCCTGTAAGTGTCACAACCAGACAGCTGAGAAGCTCTGACAGAGGCCTTTCAGAACCTCCTCCTTGAGTTCTCTTTGTGGTGCTGTTCAGTTCCTCATCTCGTTAGCCTCTCTCAGCTGTCATGGAGTTGGACTGATTGCTTCCCTTTAAATTCCTCCCCATGGTGCATTACTGGGCGGCTTATACTTCTTCCTGGAGTGTGTGTGCATGCTGATCTTGTTTTCCAGTCTGCTACAAAGTTAAGTGCTGAACATTTTATTTTCTGTTTGCTGGATCCCAGGTGACCCTGACTCCCTCCGTGTCTGGTGTAGGGAGCCGGTGGTCGTGTCCCCTCACTATTGTAGGGTGTTCAGGGGTTATATAGTCGAGGTACGTGGATATGCAACCTTCCGCCTTTTGGATCTTTGCATAGGCTGAGCAGCCAGGGAAAGTCTCAGGTCTTGTGCAGGGGTCTCCCTTTTGGTTCCTTAGCTTTGGATCCACTCAGTCATATATGCATGTTGCTTTGTCTTGTTTCCTGTACACCGTCCGTGACATTATAAGCCGCCAAAACCGTCTCAAGCATGGATCCGGTTTCACTTTTGTCTGAACGCTTCCAGGGTCTTTCATTGGAGGTAGCTGATCTCCGTAAGACTTTTTCTCAGCTTCAAGTGACCGGTTCAGCTTGCGTTCATGGAGTTTGTTCTGAGCCTAAGATCTCGCTCCCGGATACGTTCTCTGGGGGTAGTGAGAATTTTGTGCGTTTTAGAGAGGCTTGCAAACTAAATTTTCGCCTTCTTCCCCATTCCTCTGGTGATGAGGAACGGAGGGTGGGGATCATTATATCGCTGCTCAGGGGTAACGCTCAGTCCTGGGCCTTTTCGCTGCCGGAGGGGGCACGGCCTCTCCGTTCAGTGGATGAATTCTTTTTAGCCCTGGGTCAGATATATGATGATCCGGATCGTATTGCTCTGGCTGAGTCTAGACTACGTCTATTATGCCAGTGTAAACAATCCGCAGAAATATACTGCTCAGAATTTCGGAGATGGGCAGCTGATACTGGTTGGAATGATGCTGCACTCCGGAGTCAATTTTGCCATGGTCTTTCAGAGGGATTGAAAGATGCATTTGCCTTTCATGAGAGGCCTATTTCTTTGGACTTTGCTATGTCTCAGGCAGTTCGTATTGACAGGCGTCTTAGAGAGAGAGGAGAGATGTCCCCTTCCTGTCATACTCAGTCCCAGGACAGTGCAGCGGTCTCATTCTGTGCGCAGGGGTCTCAGTCGCTGTCAGCCCCTTCTGAGCAGGAGCCCATGCAGCTGGGGTTGATTGCTTCTGACAATAGAAGATTCAGCTCGCATGGGAGGGTTTGTTTTTGTTGTGGAGGTATAAATCATTTGGCAAATATTTGCCCCTCTAGGAGATTCAGGCAGTTTTCTGGGAGTAATAAAGAAACAAACAGGAAAAAATCTTTTAAAAATGTTCCGTCTGTTACTATTGGCAGGGTTGAGGCGGAAATTGAAGGTTTTCCGTTTGCTTGTAGTTCCCGTTTTGTCCTGCCTGCTAGGGTGGCGCTAGAGAGCAAGAACATTTTTTGTGAGATTTTTGTGGATAGTGGAGCAGCGGTCAATCTCATTGATAATCAATTTGCGATAACTCATGGTTTCCAGGTGCGCACTTTGGGAAAGGATATTCCTGTTTTTGCTATTGATTCCGCTCCACTTTCTCAGAAATCATTAAAGGGCATATTTCACAATATCCGTTTAATTGTGAGTGATGCTCATGTTGAGGATGTGTCATGTTTCGTCCTTAGCGGATTACCTACTCCTCTAGTGTTGGGGCTACCCTGGCTCACTAAACATAACCCCACCATTGATTGGCAAGCGAGGCAAATAAATGGTTGGAGTGACTTTTGCAGAGAGAATTGCCTCACGACATCTGTTTCTGAGGTTGGTACTAAGACTGTACCATCTTTTCTCTCTGAATTTTCGGATGTCTTCTCTGAGAGTGGAGTTCAGGATTTGCCCCTGCACAGGGAGTACGATTGCCCTATTAATCTCATCCCAGGCGCCAAACTGCCTAAATCTCGTTTATACAATCTTTCCCAACCTGAGAGGATCGCTATGCGTGCTTATATCTCGGAGAGTCTGAGAAAAGGACACATATGACCCTCGAAGTCACCTGTTGCCGCTGTTTTTTTCTTTGTTAAGAAAAAAGATGGTTCTTTAAGACCTTGTCTGGATTTCAGGGAGCTGAACAGTATCACTATTCGTGACCCTTATCCGCTTCCTCTGATCCCAGACCTGTTTAACCAGGTTGTTGGGGCTAAAGTCTTTTCCAAATTAGATCTAAGAGGGGCATACAACCTGGTCAGGGTCAGAGAAGGAGACGAATGGAAGACGGCCTTCAATACCCCTGAGGGCCATTTTGAGAATTTGGTTATGCCTTTTGGTTTGATGAATGCCCCAGCCGTTTTTCAGCATTTCGTGAACAGCATTTTTTATCATTTGATGGGAAAATTTGTATTAGTGTATTTGGATGACATTTTGATTTTTTTCTCCTGATTTCAAAACTCATAAGGAACATTTACGTCAGGTCTTGCTCATCCTGCGGGAGAATAAATTATATGCGAAATTGGAAAAATGTGTGTTTGCGGTTCCAGAAATTCAATTTCTGGGGTTTCTTCTCTCCGCTTCTGGTTTTCGCATGGACCCCGAGAAGGTCTGCGCTGTGCTTGAGTGGGAGCTTCCTGAGAATCAGAAGGCGCTGATGCGGTTTTTGGGTTTTGCCAATTATTACAGGAAGTTTATTTTGAATTATTCCTCTATTGTTAAACCACTCACTGATATGACCAGAAAGGGGGTAGATTTTTCTTCTTGGTCAGTAGAGACGCGTAAGGCTTTTTCTAATATCAAGGAGAGTTTTGCTTCCGCTCCCATCTTGGTGCAACCTGATATTTCTTTACCCTTCATAGTTGAGGTTGATGCTTCTGAGGTGGGTGTGGGGGCGGTCTTGTCTCAGGGTTCCTCTCCTGCCAAATGGCGACCGTGTGCCTTTTTCTCGAAAAAACTCTCCTCCGCAGAGAGAAATTACGATGTGGGAGATAGGGAATTGTTGGCCATCAAGTTGGCTTTTGAGGAATGGCACCATTGGCTAGAGGGAGCCAGACACCCTATTACCGTATTTACTGACCATAAAAATCTGGCCTACTTGGAGTCAGCCAAGCGTCTGAACCCGAGACAGGCCAGATGGTCTTTGTTCTTTTCTAGGTTTAATTTTGTGGTCACGTTCCGCCCTGGAGTTAAGAATGTGAAGGCAGATGCCCTGTCACGTTGTTTTTCGGGAGGCGGGAATTTTGAAGACCCGGGTCCCATTTTGGCTGAAGGTGTGGTGGTCTCTGCTCTTTTTTCTGAATTGGAGGCAGAGGTGCAGGCAGCCCAGTCAGAGGCTCCTGATCTTTGTCCTCCTGGGAGGTTGTTTGTGCCTCTCGCTTTAAGACACAAGATTTTTAAGGAACACCACGATACGGTCCTTGCTGGGCACCCGGGGGCAAGAGCCACACTGGATCTCATCGCTCGGAGATTCTGGTGGCCTGCGCTTCGTAAGTCGGTTGAGGGTTTTGTGGCAGCCTGCGAGACTTGCGCTCGTGCTAAAGTCCCTCATTCACGGCCATCAGGTCCTCTCCTTCCCTTACCCATTCCTTCCCGTCCTTGGACACATCTGTCCATGGACTTTATAACGGACCTGCCTCGTTCCTCGGGGAAGACTGTGATTCTGGTGGTGGTGGACCGTTTTAGCAAAATGGTGCATTTCATCCCTTTTCCTGGTTTGCCCAATGCTAAGACGCTGGCGCAGGCATTTATTGATCACATTGTCAAATTGCATGGTATTCCTTCAGACATAGTCTCTGATAGGGGCACGCAGTTTGTTTCCAGATTCTGGAAGGCTTTCTGTTCTCGCTTGGGCGTTCGGTTGTCATTCTCTTCTGCTTTCCACCCGCAGTCGAATGGCCAGACAGAGTGCGTCAATCAGAATCTGGAGACATATCTGCGCTGTTTTGTGGCGGAGAATCAAGAGGATTGGTGTTCTTTTTTGTCCCTTGCTGAGTTTGCTTTAAATAACCGTCGTCAGGAGTCCTTTGATAAGTCACCATTTTTTGGTGCATATGGGTTTCATCCGCAGTTTGGGACTTTCTCGGGAGAGGGGTCTTCTGGTTTACCTGATGAGGACAGATTCTCCTCGTCTTTGTCTTCTATTTGGCAAAAGATTCAGGATAATCTAAAGAGCATGAGTGAGAGATATAAGCGTGTGGCAGATAAGAGACGTGTGCTTGGTCCGGACCTGAATGTTGGTGATCTGGTGTGGTTGTCTACCAAGAATATCAAATTGAAGGTTCCCTCCTGGAAGTTGGGTCCTAGGTTTATTGGGCCTTACAAAATCCTGTCTGTCATCAATCCTGTTGCCTACCGTCTTGATCTTCCTCAGATCCATAATGTTTTTCATAAGTCCTTATTGAAACCTTATGTTCAACCCATTGTACCCTCGCCTTTGCCTCCTCCTCCGATTATGGTTGATGGGAATCTTGAATTTCAGGTCTCTAGGATTGTGGATTCTCGTCTTGTCCGCGGTTCTCTTCAGTACCTTGTTCATTGGGAGGGTTATGGTCCTGAGGAGAGGATGTGGGTCCCAGTGACGGACATTAAGGCCTCTCGTCTCATCAGGGCTTTCCATAGGTCCCATCCTGAGAAGGTGGGGTCTGAGTGTCTGGAGTCCACTCGTAGAGGGAGGGGTACTGTCACAACCAGACAGCTGAGAAGCTCTGACAGAGGCCTTTCAGAACCTCCTCCTTGAGTTCTCTTTGTTGTGCTGTTCAGTTCCTCATCTCGTTAGCCTCTCTCAGCTGTCATGGAGTTAGACTGATTGCTTCCCTTTAAATTCCTCCCCATGGTGCATTACTGGGCGGCTTATACTTCTTCCTGGAGTGTGTGTGCATGCTGATCTTGTTTTCCAGTCTGATACAAAGTTAAGTGCTGAACATTTATCTGTTATTTTCTGTTTGCTGGATCCCAGGTGATCCTGACTCCCTCCGTGTCTGGTGTAGGGAGCCGGTGGTCGTGTCCCCTCACTATTGTAGGGTGTTCAGGGGTTATATAGTCGAGGTACGTGGATATGCAACCTTCCACCTTTCGGATCTTTGCATAGGCTGAGCAGCCAGGGAAAGTCTCAGGTCTTGTGCAGGGGTCTCCCTTTTGGTTCCTTAGCTTTGGATCCACTCAGTCATATATGCATGTTGCTTTGTCTTGTTTCCTGTACACAGTCCGTGACAGTAAGGCTCCATTCAGACATTTTTTTTGCCCAAGTTAGCGGAAATTGATTTTTTTTTTTTTAAGTCTCATATTCCACTAACTTGTGTCAAAAAATTAAATCTCACATGAACTCACCATACCCCTCACGGAATCCAAATGCATAAAATTTTTTAGACATTTATTTTCCAGATTTCTTCTCACGCTTTAGGGCCCCTAAAATGCCAGGGCAGTATAAATACCCCACATGTGACCCCATTTCGGAAAGAAGACACCCCAAGGTATTCGCTGAGGGGCATATTGAGTCCATGAAAGATTGAAATTTTTGTCCCAAGTTAGCGGAAAGGGAGACTTTGTGAGAAAAAAAAAATATATCAATTTCCGCTAACTTGTGCCCAAATTTTTTTTCGATGAACTTGCCATGCCCCTCACAGAATACCTTGGGGTGTCTTCTTTCCAAAATGGGGTCACATGTGGGGTATTTATACTGCCCTGGTATTTTAGGGGCCCGAAAGCGTGAGAAGAAGTCTGGGATCCAAATGTCTAAAAATGCCCTTCTAAAAGGAATTTGGGCCGCTTTGCGCATCTAAACTGCAAAAAGTGTCACACATGTGGTATCGCCGTACTCAGGAGAAGTTGGGAAATGTGTTTTGGGGTGTCATTTTACATATACCCATGTTGGGTGAGATAAATATATTGGTTAAATGCCAACTTTGTATAAAAAAATGGGAAAAGTTGTCTTTTGCTAGGATATTTCTCTCACCCAGCATGGGTATATGTAAAATGACACCCCAAAACACATTCCCCATCTTCTTCTGAGTACGGCGATACCACATGTGTGACACTTTTTTGCCGCCTAGGTGGGCAAAGGGGCACACATTCCAAAGAGTACCTTTAGGATTTCACAGGTCATTTTTTACACATTTTGATTTCAAACTACTTACCACACATTAGGGCCCCTAGAATGCCAGGGCAGTATAACTACCCCACAAGTGACCCCATTTTGGAAAGAAGACACCCCAAGGTATTTCGTGATGGGCATAGTGAGTTCATGGAAGTTTTTATTTTTTGTCACAAGTTAGTGGAATATGAGACTTTGTAAGAAAAAAAACCCAAAATAAATAAATCATCATTTTCCGCTAACTTGTGACAAAAAAAAAAAGTTCTATGAACTCACTATGCCCATCAGTGAATACCTTAGGGTGTCTACTTTCCGAAATGGGGTCATTTGTGGGGTGTTTGTACTGTCTGGCCATTGTAGAACCTCAGGAAACATGACAGGTGCTCAGAAAGTCAGAGCTGCTTCAAAAAGCGGAAATTCACATTTTTGTACCATAGTTTGTAAACGCTATAACTTTTACCCAAACCATTTTTTTTTACCCAAACATTTTTTTTTTTATCAAAGAGATGTAGAACAATAAATTTAGTGAAAAATTTATATATGGATGTCGTTTTTTTTGCAAAATTTTACAACTGAAAGTGAAAAATGTCATTTTTTTGCAGAAAAATCGTTATATTTCGATTAATAACAAAAAATGTAAAAAAGTAAGCAGCAATGAAATACCACCAAATGAAAGCTCTATTAGCGAGAAGAAAAGGAGGTAAAATTCATTTGGGTGGTAAGTTGCATGACCGAGCAATAAACGGTGAAAGTAGTGTAGTGCAGAAGTGTAAAAAGTGGCCTGGTCATTAAGGGTGTTTCAGCTAGGGGGGTTGAAGTGGTTAAAGGGAACCTGTCACCGGGATTTTGTGTATATAGCTGAGGACATGGGTTGCTAGATGGTCTAAATCTGCTGATAACCAAGATAAAGTTGGAAGATTGTTCCTTGATGAAAGTTTGCCAAGTAAAGCTGTGTTCAACGTTAATAAAAGTCTGGACTCCATTTCTTGTACCAAATCCGTCATTTTAGCCATAGCTATAATAGGAGAGTAGAAGAAGAGATCAGTGGAGATTCACCATAAGCAGTGCAGAGGGATTTAATACTGATAGCCTATCCTCAGGGTAGGCCATCAATATGTGATCAGTGGGAGTCCAACACCCCACATCCTTGCTGATCAATTATTCTGCAATAAGGCCTCTTTCACACAAGCGTGACGGATTAGGTCCGGGTGCGTTCAGTGAAACTCGCACCATTTTGCAAACAAGTTCAGTCAGTTTTGTCTGCGATTGCGTTCAGTTGTTCAGGTTTTCGCGCAGGTGCAATGCGTTTTGATGCGTTTTTCTTATGTGCATGATAAAAAACTGAAGATTTACAAACATCTCCTAGCAACCATCAGTGAAAAACGCATCGCACCCGCACTTGCTTGCATATGCAATGTGTTTTTCACTGAAGCCCCATTTACTTTTATGCAACGCACAACTGATGCGTGAAAAAAAACAACCCGTTGAAATGAATGGGTCAGGATTCAGTGCGGGTGCTATGTGTTCACATCACGCATTGCACCCAAATCCAGCTCTGGAACTACTCATATTCATCCATCGTGTAGTGGACAGAACTGGTGCCTGCAGCACTTTTCACATTGAAGTGAACAGGAGCAGCGCCGCAGTTACCAGCTCTGTCCACTACATAATAGGTGTAGTGTTTTGGCATCGGAGCATAGTTTTGGCATCGGAGCTACAGCAGAAGTGATCAGCTGGGTTGTGGGTGTCAGGCCCCTGCTGAGTAGTTATGGATGGCCTATCCTGAGGATAGATAGGGGCAAATTTGGTATTATGGGGACCCTTTGGAACTGCAAAGCTCCACTCCGTCGCATCATGGAGCTCTGTCCTGATACACCGCGTGCTCCATTCCCACCGGACCACTCTAAGTTTAGTAGTACAGACTGGCCACTTCTACTACTTTTCTTCAGCTAGGCCTCACAGGTGGCATGTCCACCCTGGTTTAGTAATTTTTTGTTTTCTTTCAGCCAACTGCTTGTAGTCAGCTGCCCCCCTGATCTATGGACAAATTGCTTGGGGGGAATGTTGGTAAACTTTACCCCTGATGATGGATCATTAGTAATAAAATCCCAGGAAATCCCTTTAATCCATTTCCAACATCCACTGTATATGTACGGCAGATGTCTGCTCTTTACAAATGTCGCCCACTCAGGAGCTGAGCAGGCGCCATAGCTGCCAGGTATCTGCTGTTTTACATATAACACACCTGGTGGCTGTCCGCGATCACTGATAATGGCAAACATGGACTTTTAACCCCACAGATACCTGGCGACCATGGCATTTGAGTGGTCTTTTTCTGACAGCGCTGATTCAAATTGGCGGATTCACTTTTTTTAGCCACCTCACCCAAAAATTATACAAATGGTATAAATAGAAAATAAAGCTTGACTCGCAAAACAAATGAACCTAAACAGAGCTCCATACATGTAAATATAAAAGTTATGGGGGTCAGAATATGGCGATGTAAAGAAAACATTTATTTTTCTTTCAAAGTTTTTTTTCTTTTTTTTAAGTATTAAAACACAAGAAAACCAATGTGGTATTTCTGTAATCATACTGACCCGGGGGATGAAGGGTACAAGTAATTTTTACCACATGGAGAACACTGTAAAAGAACTAAGGGGGTCATTTATTAAGACCGCCGACTTAGACGCTGGTCTTAATTTCCCCTATAGCTATCAGAGGATCCGCCGGAGTTAGGCCGAATGCCCACGGCCGTGAGCAGTCCGTGGAACCATGGGCCGGTGCAAGGATTTTTGCCAACACAAGCGAAGCTACATTTTGGCGCCCCCCCCCCCCCCCCACGCTTCTCCTCTCTGTGGTCCTGGTATCTTCTCTCTGCTTCAGACAATGGCTGGTTTAAGGACCATATTTTTCACCCTCTAAGAAACACCTAGGTTTTAGAGGAGGATAATAAGAAAAAAATATTTCCATTACACCTCAGGTCAGACCAGCAATCAGACCCCCAATGTTAATCAGACCCTTAGCTCACAGCCCCAATCAGACCCCCAGTGTTAATCAGACCTCAGATCAGAACCCCATGTCAGACATCATCCCCCAGCCATCAGCCCCCAATGTCAGCCATCAGACCCCCATGTCACATTTCTCCCCCTCAATGTCACATTTTTCCGCCCTCCCCCAGGGTGCGCCCTAAGGCGGCCGCTTGGTCTGCCTTATGGTAGCACCGGCCCTGCTGCTGAGAGCCGGAGCGCACGGCGTCATTGGTTGCTATGTCGCCGTGCGCTCCCTGCTGCCGCCGCAATACAGTAATACACTGGTAGATCATACCAGTGTATTACTGTATTGCGGCGGCAGCAGGGAGCGCACGGCGTCATAGCAACCAATGACGCCGTGCGCTCCTGCTCTCAGCAGGAATCCAGCCCGTGGTTCCACGGACTGCTCACGGCTGTGAAAAACGGCCGTGTGCTTTCGGCCTTATGTGGAGGTGCCGGCCTCTCCATAACTTCGTTGTAAGGCTACTTTCACACTTGCGGCAGTGTGATCCGGCGGGCAGTTCCGTCGTCGGAACTGGCCGCCGGATCCGCCGATCTGCCGCTGACTGAAAGCATTTGTGAGACGGATCCGGATCTGTCTCACAAATGCATTGCAAGGACGGATCCGTCTCTCCGCTTGTCATTTTTTCTCATTTTTACCGATCTGCGCATGCGCATGCCGGAACGACGGATCCGGCATTCCGGTATTCTGAATTCTGAACGACGGATCCGGCGCTAATACATTCCTATGGGAAAAAATGCCGGTTCCGGTGTTCAGGCAAGTCTTCCGTTTTTTTTCACCGGAGAGAAAACCGTAGCATGCTGCGGTTTTCTCTTTTGCCTGATCAGTCAAAACGACTGAATTGAAGACATCCTGATGCAAACTGAACGGATTACTCTCCATTCAGAATGCATGGGGATATGCCGGATCAGTTCTTTTCCGGTATTGAGCCCCTGTGACGGAACTCTATGCCGGAAAAGAAAAACGCAAGTGTGAAAGTACCCTAAGACAGCTCCCTTGCTGTCTTACATTTAGACCATTTTCTACCCCTAAGGCTCTATTCAAACGTCCGTGTGTGTTTTGCGGATCCGCAAAACACGGACACCGGCAATGTGTGTTCCGCATTTTGCGGACCGCACATCGCCGACACTTAATAAAAAATGCCTATTCTTGTCCGCAATTGCGGACAAGAATAGGACATGTTCTATTTTTTGGGGGATCGAAATTGCGTACCCGGAAGTGCGGGTCTGCATTTCTGGATCCGGGCCCCATATAAATGAGTGGGTCCGCAATTCCGTTCCGCAAAAATGCAGAACGAAATTGCGGATGTGTGAATGGAGCCTAAACCAGGCCCGTCACCTTCCCCACCACGCCCACTTTTTTAAACCTGGCGTGAGCGGGGAAAAGTCGCAGATTGCGGCACAAACTATATAGGTGTATTTCTGGTTAATAAATGACCCCCTAAACCCATAAATATATATATTTTTTCATCTATGTGAACGGAAAAAAGTTATGGCTGTAGGAAGATAAAAAACTAAAATGAAAAAAATAGAAAAGGTAGGGGTTAAAATTCTTGCATAAAACCTATTTAGAATCAGTACTGATGTGGTGAGCAGTCTGGTGGTTTCTTTGATGTTCACACCTATGCTGTAAAATTACAAAGATTGGGTACTGTGGACAGTACTGATTTGTTTCACTGCTCTATACATATCTAGATATCAGTGCAGTGACACAGTATATTATGTGTTCATTAATGATTACCAGCAGAAAAACAAAACATATTTGAGGGGGCACCCGGATTTGAACCAGGGACCTCTCGATCTGCAGTCGAATGCTCTACCACTGAGCTATACCCCCTCTGCATAGTGCCAATTGTTGCCATTGGCTCTGACAAGATTTAGTCCATCAGACCGGATATGGCTCTGTCATTGACAAATTGCTCCTGTAGTTTCTACACTTCATATAATGTAAACTATTATAATCCTGATTTCTCTACATTATGAACACATAGTAATCCTACATTAAAAAAAAGAAGAAAAAAAAAACTTTGAAGGGGGCACCCGGATTTGAACCAGGGACCTCTCGATCTGCAGTCGAATGCTCTACCACTGAGCTATACCCCCTCCACGTAGTCGTGCTCCCTGCTTTTGCCTCTGACAAGATTCAGACCGGATACAGCTCTGTGATCGGTACATTGCTCCTCTGATTTCTACACTTTATATAATAGAAACTATTATAATCCTAATTTCTCTACATTATGAACACATAGTATTCCAATCCTACATAAAAATAAAATTAAAATAAGAAAAAAAAAAAAAAAAACTTTGAAGGGGGCACCCGGATTTGAACCAGGGACCTCTCGATCTGCAGTCGAATGCTCTACCACTGAGCTATACCCCCTCTGCATATTTGCCGTGGAATCAACCGTATAAGGCGGTACATAGTGACGTGTAATAGCGGAATGCGCTAACGTACATCCTCATGCACACTGTCTACACGTACAGGTGTCATAACACACAGTTTAGCGGCCATGTCGCACAGGAGCGCAGAGACCGTCGGCTTTCTTCTATTCCCTGACAACGGAAACGTGCGCGTTCCCGGACAGAACCGCCCCCTGTGTGCGCGCCCCCGGCACCCCCACCCTCCTCCTGTGTTTGTCACACGACAGCGCGGCAAAGAGACAGCAAGAGACTGCTGGGTTGATAGAGAGAGAGATAACGGGAGGAGAGCGGAGAGGGCAGGCATCCTGAGAGAAACTGTGACAGAAGCCCGGGAGATTGTAATCTATTGCTGTCACCCGTACGACCCGGCACCATGAACCCGAGCTGTGCCCGCTGCGGCAAGATTGTCTACCCGACTGAGAAAGTCAACTGCCTGGACAAGGTACTGCACATACCTCCCCGTACAGACGTACTGAACAGGTCTGCGGTACCGCCCGGCGCCGGGTGTGCTGCAGGACTGTGCGCTGGATATCGCGTGTGTGTGATGTGTGCACCACAGGGACAGAGTCCTCCATATAGATATACCTACACTATATACTGGAGATATACACCATATAGATATACCTACACTATATACTGGAGATGTACACCATATAGATATACCTACACTATATACTGGAGATATACACCATATAGATATACCTACACTATATACTGGAGATATACACCATATAGATATACCTACACTATATACTGGAGATGTACACCATATAGATATACGTACACTATATATACTGTAGATATACACCATATAGATATACGTACACCATATACTGGAGATGTACACCATATAGATATACCTACACTATATACTGGAGATATACACCATATAGATATACCTACACTATATACTGGAGATGTACACCATATAGATATACCTACACTATATACTGGAGATATACACCATATAGATATACCTACACTATATACTGGAGATATACACCATATAGATATACCTACACTATATACTGGAGATATACACCATATAGATATACCTACACTATATACTGGAGATATACACCATATAGATATACCTACACTATATACTGGAGATATACACCATATAGATATACCTACACTATATACTGGAGATATACACCATATAGATATACCTACACTATATACTGGAGATATACACCATATAGATATACCTACACTATATACTGGAGATATACCCCATATAGATATACCTACACTATATACTGGAGATGTACACCATATAGATATACGTACACTATATACTGGAGATGTACACCATATAGATATACGTACACTATATACTGGAGATGTACACCATATAGATATACCTACACTATATACTGGAGATATACACCATATAGATATACCTACACTATATACTGGAGATATACCCCATATAGATATACGTACACTATATACTGGAGATGTACACCATATAGATATACGTACACTATATACTGTAGATGTACACCATATAGATATACCTACACTATATACTGGAGATATACACCATATAGATATACCTACACTATATACTGGAGATATACACCATATAGATATACCTACACTATATACTGGAGATATACACCATATAGATATACCTACACTATATACTGGAGATGTACACCATATAGATATACGTACACTATATATACTGTAGATATACACCATATAGATATACGTACACCATATACTGGAGATGTACACCATATACTGGAGATGTACACCATATACTGGAGATGTACACCATATACTGGAGATGTACACCATATACTGGAGATGTACACCATATACTGGAGATGTACACCATATACTGGAGATGTACACCATATACTGGAGATGTACACCATATACTGGAGATGTACACCATATACTGGAGATGTACACCATATACTGGAGATGTACACCATATACTGGAGATGTACACCATATACTGGAGATGTACACCATATACTGGAGATGTACACTATATAGATATACGTACACTATATACTGTAGATATACACCATATAGATATACGTACACTATATACTGTAGATGTACACCATATACTGGAGATGTACACTATACTGTAGATATACACCATATAGATATACGTACACTATGTACTGTAGATGTACACCATATAGATATATGTACACTATATACTAGAGATATACACCATATAGATATATGTACACTATATACTGTAGATGTACACCATATACTGTAGATGTACACCATATACTGTAGATGTACACCATATACTGTAGATGTACACTATATACTGTAGATGTATACTGTAGATGTACACTATATACTGTAGATGTACACATATACTGTAGATGTACACCATATAGATATACGTACACTATATACTGTAGATGTACACCATATAGATATATGTACACTATATACTGGAGATATACACCATATAGATATATGTACACTATATACTGTAGATATACACCATATAGATATACGTACACTATGTACTGTAGATGTACACCATATAGATATATGTACACTATATACTGGAGATATACACCATATAGATATATGTACACTATATACTGTAGATGTACACCATATAGATATACGTACACTATATACTGGAGATGTACACTATACTGTAGATATACACATATAGATATACGTACACTATGTACTGTAGATGTACACCATATAGATATATGTACACTATATACTAGAGATATACACCATATAGATATATGTACACTATATACTGTAGATTTACACCATATACTGTAGATGTACACCATATACTGTAGATGTACACCATATACTGTAGATGTACACTATATACTGTAGATGTATACTGTAGATGTACACTATATACTGTAGATGTACACATATACTGTAGATGTACACCATATAGATATACGTACACTATATACTGTAGATGTACACTATATACTGTAGATATACACCATATAGATATACGTACACTATGTACTGTAGATGTACACCATATAGATATATGTACACTATATACTGGAGATATACACCATATAGATATATGTACACTATATACTGTAGATATACACCATATAGATATACGTACACTATATACTGTAGATGTACACTATATACTGTAGATGTACACCATATACTGTAGATGTACACCATATAGATATATGTACACTATATACTGTAGTTATACACCATATACTGTAGATGTACACCATATACTGGAGATGTACACCATATAGATATACGTACACTATATACTGTAGATGTACACTATATAGATATGTGGACTATATATAATCAGTTAGATATGTACACTATATACATACGTACACCATATAGACGTGCACCATATAGATATATTTACACTATATACTGTAGATATACACCATATAGATATGTACTACATATATTATATACCAGTTAGCTATATGTACACCATATACTGTACATACGTACACTATATAGACATGCGCCATATTGATATATATACTCCATTTAGATATATGTACACTAGACATGTATAACATATATACATGATGTGCACACACTGCATGTTACCATGCTCCTTCACAGGTGCAAACCGCCATATCCTATAGTCCATGTACATTGTATATATCATGTATGTATATGTACACCATATAGGTATATGTACACTATATAGACATATACACATAATGTGCACACACTGACTATGCTCCACAGGCACATACCGCCATACATTGTATATATCATGTATGGATATATGTACACCATATATACATGATGTGCACAGGCACATACCGCCATACCATATAGTGCAGGGATGGCCAACCTGTGGCTCTCTAGCTGTTGCAAAACTATAAGTCCCAGCATGCCCACACTGCTTATAGCTATCAGTCTACAGCAAAGCATGGTGGGAGTTGTAGTTTTACAACAGCTGGAGAGCCACAGGTTGGCCATCCCTAGTGCGATCTACAACCTTTCTATAGGTGTGATACCTGCAGGCCTATTAGATCAGGAAACGACACCGCCAACCGAGACATCTTTGGGATATTTATTGGGCACTATCTGTCATGGCGGTGAAGATAGAATATGTGAGTCTGTATGTTTATCCAGTCAGTAAAAATGGGTAGAAAATGGCATCTTGCCCAAAGGTTTTATGGTCGCCTTCAGTGGGCGCCGTACTGTACGCGTTCTTGGTTCCCTGTGTTGTACATTGGCAGTCCTGTATACACCGTATAGGCGATGTACTGCGGTGCACACTCCCACTGATGGTTCGTTTAATTAACCTGATGTCTAATCACCTGAGATCCCATTACCCTAATAGGTGTCTTCAATTCATTTAGCAATGAATGTCCAATTACCGGATGACCGCGGGCAGCAGCTGTCGTCCTCACCCCCAGTCGTATGCCGCCCTGCTGTCATCTGGGAAGGCCACAGGTCTCTCCAGGTATCTGGTTACCTGCAGACCTATTATCCTGTACGCTACTACGTAATTCAGGGAATGGAGACTAAACGTCCGAGCTCACGTGGCTTCAGAACCAATGTTTCTTCCGGAGAATATTTATTTAGTGTATCCCCTATACACAGACAGGGTGTCCCTGGCACACAGCGGATTGATACACTGTCTGAACAATGGGCGCCTGTGTCCTCCTGGTGTCAGTTCCGTGCAGTACACAGGGTGGCAGGCTGCTGCCGGGTGGCGCACTTCCTGAGTCCTTCCTCTTTCTTAGGCCTGCGCCTTCTGCATCCCTCTAAGCTCGATTGGTAACGGCACAATGCCCCTCTATCTGAATATGCTTTCTGTGAGCGATGCCCCTCTCCTAGCCCCATGTGAATGATGGCTTCCGCCCTCCCCTCTCTAGCAGCCATGTATGCGGAAGTCAGACCATCCTGGCATCAGACGCACAACACTCATTTTCCCAGTATTAACTGTTTGATTGCCTGGCCGGCTAGATCCCTGTGTCTCGCTGCTGAGGAATGCCTCCCCTCCTCTAAAATACACTGATATAAGACCCCCAAATCTGCCGCAGTGTACTGCATGTCCCCTTACGTTGTGGAGCATTCCCAGCCATGAACCTTAATCCGTCATGTACTTGGGACTGAAGAAAACTTTTTGGCAATGTGGGTGGGGCTTGGCTATTGTAATGTCCGCTACTGGTCTACCTGTACATTCCTGGCTCACCTGAACTAGGCGGGTGCAGGGTGATCTCCAGTTTTGGACTGCTTGGGATTGTTGGAATTCTGTGTTTCTGGAGGGGGTTAAGTCAATTCACGGACCCCACCCTTTGCTGGGTTTGACCCTTGGAGTTCATTTTCCCAGGGCTAAAAAATCTTGCAGCAATCTCGCCTCCCCTCCCCCTGCTAAACGTCTCCTTTTGTGATTAGCTTCCGTTCATGTGAATAGAGACTTGTGCGTGTTTGTCTAAGCACACGTCTGATGTTGCATTTTCGTGTCTTCTTGAAGTCTCTTGTTCACGGGAAACCTGTTGCACAATAAGTTTCTTCTGGTTAATACTTGCTGGAGTCGGAATTCTTCAGGAGCCTCATGGGGGAGAGATGGGAAGACTGACTGGAGCGAGGGGCTGCACTGACAGCTGTTTTCCTGCTTCAGTCTATGGGGTTGCTTAGTTTCTCTCATGTATTGGGGCTTTATTCCCTCGATCGCTTGTTTATTGTACCGTCCGTCTGCTTCTCACGGCCATAATACGAGCAGACATAAGCATCTGTATTATGGCTGCAACCGCCAGACCCTGGCGGTTCTTGCATCACTATGGGGTAAGCCAAATTCGGATAAGTAGATATATAGGGGTAAGTTCGGTTATCATCACCGCAATCCAGATACTAAAATAAGGCCTCGTTCACGGTCTGCGTCTCTGTTTTTTGCTTTCCATGTGTCATCCGTATTTCATAGACACTACTAGGCTGAATATCAATTTCCAGGGCATATTTTAGCAATAAGGTCTCATGGACACGTTTTGTGGATCTGCAGTTTGCTGACCGCATAACGTGGTCGTGTGCATGACGCCTTATCATCTTTTTTTTACTCCACTTCTGGTCTTGTCTTCAAAAACTGCATTAAAAAAAAAAAACTAAATGTGTGACAGCACCTTAGGGAATGACCCCATAGTGTGGCGGTGTCATGCCCGCGGTTAGAGTACTGCAAGGCCGAATGTACCTCAGCGAACTGTAATTAAACTAACGAACATCGCACTGTTCAGGGTCTGTATTGTTAATGGCTGCGCGGTATGACCGTTCCGTGTGGTCGTACCTGTAGTAGTAGCAGCAATGATCTATAAGACATACCTGCACTACACAATCTGACCCGCTGACGTGGTGCCACACTCCTGCGCACTGGGTGATACAATTGCCATGGCAGTCATACCATGGAAATTATCGTGTACCAGTCCATATCTAAATTAGTGGTCCTGGGCATGGGGCGTTGCCACACAGTTGTACCACTCAGCGTGCAGGAGCGTAGCGCCATGCCAGATGATCAGATCACACGTGAAAACAAAAGTACAGGTGTGCTTCAAGGCAGAGGTGCACAACCTGCGCCCCCGTCTGGGCAGAGTAAGGCTACTTTCACACTGCCGTTTTGGTTTCCGTTTGTGAGATCCGTTCAGGGCTCTCGCAAGCGGTCCAAAACGGATCAGTTTGCATTCTGAATGGAAGAGGATCCGTTCAGAATGCATAAGTTCCATCTCCATTCCACTTTGGTTTTTGATCAGCGTTTTGATGTCCGTCTGACGAAACTGAGCCAAAAGTATCCGTCCTGACACACAATGTAAGTCAATGGGGACGGATCCGTTTTCACTGACACAATCTGGTACAATAGAAAATCCGTCTTGGCTATGTTAAAGATAATACAAACTGATCCGTTCTGAACGGATGCATGCGGTTGTATTATCTGAACGGATCCATCTGTGCAGATCCATGATGGATCCGCACCAAACGCGAGTGTAACCTAATACTTGTCTGTGAGTAGCTGCTCACATGTAGTTTCCATGTCAGGGAGAAGACGGCTGGCACACAGCTCAGGACCAGGGCGAAGGTTCTCATTTCTCCAGGTCATGGTTCATCAGTAGTAGTAAGGGAGAGTTCACATCACAGATCCATCAGAAGAACAGAAAAATAAAGAAAAAAAGGATCCTGTAAAAGAAAAAACATCAGTTATTATTTCAGACTGACAGAAATGGCTCAAGCGGATGCCAGATGTGCATAACTGATGCTCGGGATCCGTTTTCATTTTTTTTCTGTTCTTCTGACAGATCAGAAGAACTGAAAGATAATGGTGACGTGAACTTTCCCTAAGGGCTCATGCACACGACCGTATGTATTTTGTGGTTCGCAAAAAGCGGATTTGCAAAAAATCTGCATGACATCCGTGTGCATTCCGTATTTTGCTGAACGGAACAGCTTGCCCCTGGTAGAACAGTACTATCCTTGTCCGTAATGCGGACAATAATAGGACATGTTCTATTATCTTGCGGAACGGAAGTACGAACATACGGATACGGAATGCACACGGAGTAACTTCCTTTTTTTTTGAAGACCCATTGAAATGAATGGTTCCGTATACGGCCTGCCCAAAAAAAAAAACACGGAACGGACACGGAAAGAAAATAAGTTCATGTGCAAGAGGCCTAAGTCAGAACAACAGGACTTTTTCTTTAAGACGTTTCACTAGTCATTGACTCACTTTCTCATTTAGGATTTGTAAGGCCTCTTTCACACGGGCGTCATGTTTTTTGCCCGGATAAGAGGCGGGTGCGTTGCGGGAACATGCGCAATTTTTCTGCGCGAGTGCAAAACACTGTCATGCGTTTTGCACTCGCGTGAGAAAAATCGCGCATGTTTGGTACCCGAACTTCTTCACAGAAGTTCGGGCTTGGGATTGATGTTCTGAAGATTGTATTATTTTCCCTTATAACATGGTTATAAGGGAAAATAATAGCATTCTGACTACAGAATGCATAGTATAATAGTGCTGGAAGGGTTAAAAAAATAAAAAAGTTAACTCACCTTATCCTCTTGTTCGCGTAGTTCGTTCCCGGTCTGTAGTTTGCTAGCTGTGGGCTTGGGCTAAAGGACCTTTGATGACGTCAGATCACATGCACCAATCACATGGTCCATCACCGTGGTGATGGAGCATGTGATCTGACGTCATCAAAGGTCCTTTAGCCCAAGCCCACAGCTAGCAAACTACAGACCGGGAACGAACTACGCGAACAAGAGGATAAGGTGAGTTAACTTTTTTTATTTTTTTAACCCTTCCAGCACTATTATATTATGCATTCTGTAGTCAGAATGCTATTATTTTCCCTTATAACCATGTTATAAGGGAAAATAATACAGTGAATAGACTGTCACCTAGAACCCATGCGTGAAAATCGCACCGCATCCGCACTTGCTTGCGGATGCTTGCGATTTTCACGCAACCCCATTCACTTCTATGGGGCCTGCGTTGCGTGGATTATCGCAACGCACAAAGAGGAGCATGCTGCGATTTTCACGCAACTCATAAGTGATGCGTGAAAATCACCGCTCATGTGAACAGCCCCATAGAAATGAATGGGTCAGGATTCAGTGCGGGTGCAATGCGTTCAACTCACGCATCGCACCCGCGCGGAATACTCGCTCGTGTGAAAGGGGCCTAAGTCGGATGACTACTGAGACGTCTTTTGCTTGTTCTTTGGGTGATCGGCAGCAGATCTACAGCGGCCTAGTATCTGTAACGACTGTTCGTAGTAATGTTCTTTCCTGATAATTGCCCCAACAATTGTATGGAGTAAATCCAGCTTTACGGTCCACTTCTCTGTTCTAGTCATTATATGATTCTGTCTTGTTTGTGGCTAAAAGAGCCTGAAAAAAGGCACCAAAACCGTGAGATCACAGGCTTTGGAGACGTCCACATGTCTATTGATTTTCTGTGGATTTTACCCTCTGTATTTTAAAGGGAGAAATTTGCAGTGGAAATCTGCGGTCACGTGGAGTGGATTTTAAATTTGCATCGCTGGTCAGTATGAGGAGTTCTTACAGCGTGTGGATGACATTTGTGTTAATCTCCTCCGCTTTAGGGTCCGTTCACACGTCCGGATCCGTCCCGCAAATTTGCGGAACGGGGGCGGACCCATTCATTTTCAATGTCCGCAACTGTGGACAAGAAAAGGCATTTTCTATTAAAGTGCCGGCGATGTGCGGTCCGCGGAATGCACATTGCCGGTGTCCATTTTTTGCGGATCTGAAAAACACATACAGACGTGTGAATGTACCGTAACTGCTACAGTAAAACGTATCAGATCCTCAGTGCTTGTTACATGTAGCCATATACTAAATCCACAGCATGTCAATTTAGGGCGGATTCACATGACCGTGGTCGGCCCTCCGACCCCACCTGACTGTATCATAGTCATTTACGATAGTTCATCATCATCATGTGAGTATAGTAGATCAGCGATGACATATGAACTGACTGTATCATCAGTCACTATGATGTAGTCAGTTTGGGTCAGGGGAGATGCAGCCAACACACGGACCATGTTTCCCGGGCCAATCGTGGTTTTGTGAATTGCCCTTTATATTGTGGATTTCACTCTTCGCTGTGCATAGGGTGAAATCTGTGGAAAACCTGCACATGTAGCTCGATGTTACCACTCTTTCAGTCCAATATATGCTCCATGTGGCTGGACCCTTAAGGGGTTGCCTCCCTTCAGCCAATGGTGTTTATCATGTAGAGAAAGTTAACACAAGCTATTTACTAATGTATTGTAATTGTCAATATTGCCTCCTTTGCAGGCTGGATTCATTTTTCTATCACATGATACACTGCTCGTACACAGGGGTTACGGCCACCGCATCCGCGCAGATACAAGGTATTCGGGAAGGGAGCTGCTGCGCATGCGTTTCACCAGAGAGACGAGCGCTTTATTTTTTTATAGTGTGCAAGCACGACCACTGCTCCTGGATTACATGGTAGTCAATAACCCCTGGATATAAGCAATGTATAATGAGATGGAAGCAAAGGAGGCAATATAGACAATCACCATAGATTAGTAAGCGCCTTGTATTAACTTTGTCTACATGATAAATGGTGTTTGCGTTTTTTGCGGTTATATATATATATATATCCTTTATGTTGTCGTTGTTATATTGTAGTTTTTACATGTGCTGACCCCAGGTGGCCTAAAGGACCACTCCAGTATCAGAACCATCACCTTATAGCCTACAGTGAAGATGAATCTCCAGAGGTAGGACGGGTCTGTAGTACTGCTTCAGATACCATACAGGGGACAGAATCGCTGAGGGCAATTCACATTGACTTGTCACCTGCCACCTCTCCTGACATGTCTGTTTTAGTTTGAATATTTGTATTCTGCATGAAATAACATATTTGACCGTCTTTTCTTATAACAATGCACTGTAGCTGTAATGCACTCTTCTATTCCTGCTGCAAATGTATGAATGACTTGACAGCTGGATGCAACCATTCCTCTTGTGTAGTGGGGGTATCTCCATACAGTCGGACTGCACTGATTGGACATTGCCAGAATGTGCACAGGTCACGCCCCCAACTGGTAAGACCCAGCTGTCAATATAGTTTTAGATTTCTTGTAGGCATAACAGAGGAACAGGACAAATATGCTGCAGAATAGTTCAGTAGTAAATACAGGTTTTTTTTAAATAAAACAGATACAGTCAGGTCCATAAATATTGGGACATCGACACAATAATACCATTTTTGCCTCTATACACCACCACAATGGATTTTAAATTTTAACAAACAAGATGTGCTTTAACTGCAGACTGTCAGCTATAATTTGAGGGTATTTACATCTAAATCAGGTGAACAGTGTAGGAATTACAGCAGTTTGCATATGTGCCTCCCACTTGTTAAGGGACCAAAAGTAATGGGACAATTGGCTTCTCAGCTGTTCCATGGCCAGGTGTGTGTTATTCCCTCATTATCCCAATTACAATGAGCAGATAAAAGGTCCAGAGTTCATTTCAAGTGTGCTATTTGCATTTGGAATCTGTTGCTGTCAACTCTCAAGATGAGATCCAAAGAGCTGTCCCTATCAGTGAAGCAAGCCATCATTAGGCTGAAAAAACTAAACCCATCAGAGAGATAGCAAAAACATTAGGCGTGGGCAAAACAACTGTTTGGAACATTCTTAAAAAGAAGGAATGCATCGGTGAGCTCAGCAACACCAAAAGACCCGGAAGACCACGGAAAACAGCTGTGGTGGATGACCGAAGAATTCTTTCCCTGGTGAAGAAAACACCCTTCACAACAGTTGGCCAGATCAAGAACACTCGCCAGGAGGTAGGTGTATGTGTGTCAAAGTCAACAATCATGAGAAGACTTCACCAGAGTGAATACAGAGGGTTCACCACAAGATGTAAACCATTGGTGAGCCTCAAAAACAGGAAGGCCAGATTAGAGTTTGCCAGTTTTGGAACAACATCCTATGGACAGATGAGACCAAGATCAACTTGTACCAGAGTGATGAGAAGAGTATGGAGAAGGAAAGGAACTGCTCATGATCCTAAGCATACTACCTCATCAGTGAAGCATGGTGGTGGTAGTGTCATGGCGTGGGCATGTATGGCTGCCAATGGAACTGGTTCTCTTGTATTTATTGATGATCTGACTGCTGACGAAAGCAGCAGGATGAATTCTGAAGTGTTTCAGGCAATATTATCTGCTCACATTCAGCCAAATGCTTTAGAACTCATTGGACGGTGCTTCACAGTGCAGATGGACAATGACCCAAAGCATACTGCAAAAGCAACCAAAGAGTTTTTTAAGGGAAAGAAGTGGAAGGTTTTGCAATGGCCAAGTCAATCACCTGACCTGAATCCGATTGAGCATGCATTTCACTTGCTGAAGACAAAACTGAAGGGAAAATGCCCCAAGAACAAGCAGGAACTGAAGACTGTTGCAGTAGAGGCCTGGCAGAGCATCACCAGGGATGAAACCCAGCGTCTGGTGATGTCTATGCGTTCCAGACTTCAGGCTGTAATTGACTGCAAAGGATTTGCAACCAAGTATTAAAAAGTGATAGTTCGATTTATGATCTTTATTCTGTTCCATTACTTTTGGTCCCGTAACAAGTGGGAGGCACATATGCAAACTGTTGTAATTCCTACACCGTTCACCGGATTTGGATGTAAATTCAAAATCCATTGTGGTGGTGTATAGAGCCAAAAATGTTAGAATTGTGTTGTGTCGATGTCCCAATATTTATGGACCTGACTGTATATTGGGCCAGTATAATGTCTGAATAAAATAATATCACAATAGATTGCTTGCCTCAAGTATACGGCTATATTGTGGATCCATAATAGCCTGCATTTGCCTGCTTGGTCGTATTCTTGCCCTGCAGTATAGTGGCCAGAAGCTACCTGGCTATAGAGTGTTGCCATGTCCATGTACCGTGCATGGTGGGTGGCACATGTGGCTTTGGCTCTGTATTGTAGACCTGAAGGAATTCTGTGTGTCTCTTTATGGTTCCTCTATAATTTGACATAAGATACTTTCTGCTACAGGACCCCAGAGACAAAAATAAAAACCCGCTTGGCATACTCAATGGGACTATAGCATCATAACCAGCGGCGCTCCTGAGGACCAGCCCTGTGTCTGCTTTTGTGAGCCACGCATTGTATACCGCCATATACGCAGCAGCTGCAGTTATAGGTATTGTATGTGTTTGTGATTGGTGTTAAACACCTCTGCATTAGACCTCAACTACACGGCCGTTGCAATTTGAATGGGTCGGTGATCCGTCCCACCGCAAAAAAATAGAACATGTTCTATTTTTTTGCGTTGCGGAGGCACGGACAGAAACACCACGGAAGCACTCCGTAGTGCTTCTGTGGGGTTCCGTGCCTTCGTTCCGCACCTCAGCTCCAGATTGAGGACCCATTCAAGTTAATGGGACTGGATCCGTGATGCGCGGAGCACACGGCCGGTGCCCGAATATTGCGGACCCGCTGTTTGCGGGCCACAATATGGCCGGGCAACGGGCATGTGCATGAGGCCTTAGTTTTTAGGGAGTTTTCTCGAGAACAGGTCCAAGTTCAACAGTTTTCTAATCTCCTTGATACACAGACGGCTGTGCCAGGTGGTTGAATTCATTTTGCCAGTACTTGCAGTGGGGCGTTGTATTGGTGCCCTAGCACGTGCCAGCACAATGATCCCATAGAGGCGCTGGTGTAAATTCGTCACTCAACCAGCAGGACCATAAACGGGAGGTAGCCTTCACTGAATGGCCATATATACATTCAGCATGCCCAAATTTTTAAAGCTGGCCATACGTGTGATAGAAAAGACGAGCAAACCTGCAGACTGGATTACCTTTCATGGGGAGCGGGTGTAGTAGGAGGGCATGTTGGATTCCACCTTGCCCTATCCTTTCTTTCTACAGAACAGAGGTCTTAGGCTACTTTCACACCTGCGTTGGGTGCAGATCCGTCTGGTATCTGCACAGACGGATCCGCACCTATAATGCAAACGCTTAGATCCGTTCAGAACGGATCCGTTTGCATTACCATGAACAAAAAAAAAATGCTATCGTTCAAGATAATGCAAACGGATCCGTTTTGACTTACATTGAAAGTCAATGGGGGACGGATTCATTTGAAAATTGAGCCATATTGTGTCCACTTCAAACAGATCCGTCCCCATTGACTTACATTGTAAGTCTGGACGGATCCGTTTGCCTCCGCACGGCCAGGCGGACACCCGAACGCTGCAAGCTGCGTTCGGGTGTCCGCCTGCTGAGCGGAGCGGAGGACAGACGGTGCCAGACTGATGCATTCTGAGCGGATCCGCATCCACTCAGAATGCATTAGGGCTGTACGGATGCGTTCGGGGCCGCTTGTGAGCCCCTTCAAACGGAGCTCACAAGCGGATCCCTAGTGTGAAAGTAGCCTTATTCCCTTTCGTCATTCTTCCCTTTTACAAGGCCTGCATTCAGTGTCGGGGCCACATGCAGCCGGGTGACCTTTTACATGAATGTAGGGAGGGGGCAGAGGCTGAATAATGGCCAAAAACATTTTGACATTTAAAAAAGTAAACCATATAATAAAAGGAAGAAAATACATAGATATGATCTATGCTTTCATATGTATCCATACATAGCCCGTTTCTAGTGTCTATTGTGATAGAAAAATGAATTCAGACAGCAAAGGAAGCAATATGGACAATCACAATACATTAGTAAGTGCCTTGTATTAACTTTCTCTTCATAATAAATGCTTTTTGCTGAAGTGACACAACCCCTTTAATCTACACTGCTGTAACCTGTAGTTTTACCACTTCTGCTGAGTTACAGGTCATGGATCTAGAGCGATGGGTTTCCTATTTTCACCCATTAGACTTATTATAAAGTTGTAAACCTTTTCGCAATCTCCAGTAAAGTGGCGATGTAGAAAGTGGAGTAACATCTCAAGACAGAAGTGTTAGGTTCCTGTTACAGGGCCCGATGTGTCAGGCAATTATCAGGAATGAAGCTGATGTTTTACATGCAGTGATCGCTTGTCCCCATAGAGAATCATTGCTCCTGGACAGCAGATCCCTGTTCAGCGAGTTTTCCATCCGGATGCGTGTTGTAAATGGATAGCATCCGGACTTATTCCTGACCTGTGGATTTTAATGAATATGTGCACATGAACTAATACTGATGACCTGTCCTCCGGACCCCCGTCGATCAGCTGTTTGAGAAGGCATCGGAGCTCGCAGTAGCGCCACGACCTCATAGCTTTTTCTAGGCCATGTGATGTCACGTTGATCAGTCACATGGCCTTGGTGCAGCTCAGCCCCATTGAAGTGAATGGGGGTAAGCACGATACCAAGCACAGGCACTATACAGTGTACGGCACTGTGCTTGGCGAGCACGGAGAAGGTTGCGGCACTCGCAGGACTGCTGGTGGCTTCTCAAGCAGCTGGTTGGCTGGGGTCCTGGGTGTCTGATCCCTGCACACATTGCTGATTCTCGTGCAGCAAAAACAGCAGCATAAGTTCCAGCGAAGTGAATTCGATTTGACAAATTCACGTACACTTTGCTTGTGAGGAAATTGGCCGGCTGTGTGGATTTTGAAATCCACAGCATGTCAATTCTTTGTGCAATCATTTTTTTGGGGCGGGTTTCATCCTTTTCATTGCAAGGGTTAGATGTGCAGAAAATCTGCATCAAAACTGCAAGTAACACATGAAGCACACAGAAATACACCCATGTGCAGGTAACCTTGGACTTGAAGGGGTATTTTAGTTTTTTGAAGTTATCCCCAATCCAAAGGATTCAGATGGGCTGCAGCGAGTACGGAGACCCCAGCAGTAGGACCCCCACAGATCTAATAGTTATCCCCTATCCTGTGGATAGGGAATAACTTCAAATCACCAGAATACCCCTTTAAAAGATGTACCTGATCTATCAAACATTGTTTGACATTTAATAAATTGAATACAAATTGCGACAAGGCAGACTCCTGCAAAATTCCTCATGATAAGGCCTCATGCACACGACCGTTTTTCTGGTCCGCATCTGAATCGCAGGGTGCGGACCCGTTCACTTCAATGGGGCCAGAAAAGATGCGGACAGCCGTTCCACGGCCCCGCAAAAAAAAAAAATATATATATAATGTGTCCTATTCTTGTCCGTTTTGCGGACAAGAATAGGCATTTCTACAATGGGCCACCTGTTCTGTTCCACAAATTGGGGAAGGCACACGGGCGGCTTCCGTGTTTTGCGGACCACAAAAAACGGAATGGTCATGAGGCCTAAATCTCCCCTTTCTTTGGGGGGGGGGGGGGGGCAGGCCTTTTTACTTGCTTCACACCCTAAACATGCTTTCTTTTTTTACAAAAATGCAGCCATGCAATGCAAAAAAAAAAAAGCCATGCAGAAACTCTTTTGAAGTTACTGTACTTTAATAATTCACTATAGACACAACACCAAAAAGAAAACAAGTTGACACATTTTAAGAATTCATTGCGAGTAGTAAAGGACTACTGCGTCCCTACCTTCTGTTCCTGTCTGTTGATGAAAGAGAAGGGGGTGACTGGTATTACTGCATCAGATCTGAATGGTCATGCGGTGATACGTTGGAGGTGAGGTCATGTACTGATGAGGGGTTTTTCCTTAGTCTCAGTTCTCACAGAGGTCATTCTTCCATGCTGTGGGTTTCTGGTGCATCTTACAGAATCTCATAGTCTGTTCCACCAACCTGATTGATTCCATTATAGGGCCTCTTTCTGTGATGACAGGACGGTCAGTGTCGCGTCCGTGAAGATGTCTGCGAATCGTCGGTAGTTTGCCCTTCGTGTGTCGTCCATATTCCACGTGCACTGCTCGGCTGAAGATTAATGTCCAGAGCATCTCCTACAAATGGTCAGTGAAAACACAGATGCCATCCATCTTCTGTCCTTGGTTTTCACAGACCTTAGGCCTCTTTCACAAGGGCGCGGGTGCAATGCGTCACGTGAACGCATTGCACCCGCACTGAATCCGGACCCATTCATTTCTATGGGGCTGTGCAGATGAGCGGTGAGTTTCACGCATCACTTGTGCGTTGCGTGAAAATCTCAGCATGCTTTATATTGTGTGTTTTTCACGCAACGCAGACCCCATAGAAGTGAACGGGGCTGCGTGAAAATCGCCAAGTGCGGATGCGGTGCGATTTTCACGCATGGTTGCTAGGAGACGATCGGCATGGGGACCTGATCTTTATTATTTTCCCTTATAACATGGTTATAAGGGAAAATGATAGCACTCTTAATACAGAATGCTAAGTAAATTAGGGATGGAGGGCTTAAAAAAAAAAAAAAAAACTTTATTTTTAACTGATTAAACTCGCCTTATCCACTTGTTCGCGCTGCCCAGCTTTTCTTCTTCTTTGATGACCTGGGAGAAAAGAACCTTTGGTGACGTCACTTCGCACATCACATGATTCATCACCACAGTGCACAGTGACATCACCAAAGGTCCTTTTCTCCCAGGTCATCAAAGAAGAAGAGAAGTCGGGCTGTGCGAACAAGTGGATAAGGTGAGTTTAATTATTTTAACCCCTCCATCCCTAATTTACTTAGCATTCTGTATTAAGAATGTTATAAGGTAAAATAGTAAAATTTACAGAACACCGATCCCAAACCCAAACTTCTGTGAAGAAGTTCGGGTCTGGGTACCAAACATGCCGCATTAAAACGCTTTGCTCTCACGCGGAAAAATCTTGCATTTTTCAGCAACGCACCTGCATCCTATCCGGCCCTCACAAGTGACACCCATGTGAAAGAAGCCTTAGACTTCAGGGGGCCTGTTTGGTCTACATCACAGACCAGAGCAGTGTACTGATGTAGGAATAAACACATTAAAGTCAATGGACCACGTGCCGTCCGTTGAGAATATGGACATCACATGTAGATATACTGAGGTATGAAATATACTGGATCTAGGGTCTGCAATATCGTTCATATCTTATGGATTTCTTAAAAAAATGGAGAGCCTTAGGTGGAAATAGAATATCGGACATTTTATTACTTGTGGGACATGGCAAAGCTATTCTATGTAACTGAAATGTGTTTCCCTTCCGCCAGGTACATCCTACAACTATAGTAGATATTGTGCGACATGGAAGGGATTGAATCCCTTCCATGTCACACAATATCATTATCTACTATAGTAGATGTACCTGGCGGCGGTCTCCAAAGTTTGCTTGTAAATGCTGACTTTATAACTGTTGTCCTCTTGTGTGTCAGGCCGACTGTTAGGGTGGTGGCAGTCATTATTTTACAGTACGGATCGCTGCATTGTACTGTGTAATGTGACTGGACAGGGAATAATAGCTCTCTGCTTCTCTGACCTGGAAAGAGTCCTCTGCAAAGGCACATGGGTATGCGGTTCATGTCCACTCAGCCGATCCAAGGCTTAGGCACATGGGTATACTCTTCATATACACTCAGCCGATCCAAGGCTTAGGCACATGGGTATACTCTTCATATACACTCAACCGATCCAAGGCTTAGGCACATGGGTATGCGGTTCATGTCCACTCAGCCGATCCAACGCTTAGGCACATGGGTATACTCTTCATGTCCACTCACCCGATCCAAGGCTTAGGCACATGGGTATACTCTTCATATACACTCACCCGATCCAAGGCTTAGGCACATGGGTATGCGGTTCATGTCCACTCAGCCGATCCAAGGCTTAGGCACATGGGTATGCGGTTCATGTCCACTTCAGCCGATCCAAGGCTTAGGCACATCGGTATACTCTTCATATACACTCACCCGATCCAAGGCTTAGGCACATGGGTATACTCTTTATATACACTCAGCCGATCCAAGGCTTGGGCACATGGGTATACTCTTCATATACACTCAGCCGATCCAAGGCTTGGGCACATGGGTATACTCCTTCATATACACTCAGCCGATCCAAGGCTTGGGCACATGGGTATACTCCTTCATATACACTCAGCCGATCCAAGGCTTGGGCACTTGGGTATACTCCTTCATATACACTCAGCCGATCCAAGGCTTTGGCACATGGGTATACTCCTTCATATACACTCAGCCGATCCAAGGCTTTGACACATGGGTATACTCTTCATATACACTCAGCCGATCCAAGGCTTTGGCACATGGGTATACTCTTCATATACACTCAGCCGATCCAAGTCTTTGGCACATGCACACGGTCATTATACAGGGAGTGCAGAATTATTAGGCAAGTTGTATTTTTGAGGATCAATTTTATTATTGAACAACAACCATGTTCTCAATGAACCCAAAAAACTCATTAATATCAAAGCTGAATATTTTTGAAAGTAGTTTTTAGTTTGTTTTTAGTTTTAGCTATTTTAGGGGAATATCTGTGTGTGCAGGTGACTATTACTGTACATAATTATTAGGCAACTTAACAACAAACAAATATATACCCATTTCAATTATTTATTTTTACCAGTGAAACCAATATAACATCTCAACATTCACAAATATACATTTCTGACATTCAAAAACAAAACAAAACAAAAACAAATCAGTGACCAATATAGCCACCTTTCTTTGCAAGGACACTCAAAAGCCTGCCATCCATGGATTCTGTCAGTGTTTTGATCTGTTCACCATCAACATTGCGTGCAGCAGCAACCACAGCCTCCCAGACACTGTTCAGAGAGGTGTACCGTTTTCCCTCCTTGTAAATCTCACATTTGATGATGGACCACAGGTTCTCAATGGGGTTCAGATCAGGTGAACAAGGAGGCCATGTCATTAGATTTTCTTCTTTTATACCCTTTCTTGCCAGCCACGTTGTGGAGTACTTGGACGCGTGTGATGGAGCATTGTCCTGCATGAAAATCATGTTTTTCTTACCTTGCAGACTTCTTCCTGTACCACTGCTTGAAGAAGGTGTCTTCCAGAAACTGGCAGTATGACTGGGAGTTGAGCTTGACTCCATCCTCAACCCAAAAAGGCCCCACAAGCTCATCTTTGATGATACCAGCCCAAACCAGTACTCCACCTCCACCTTGCTGGCGTCTGAGTCGGACCGGAGCTCTCTGCCCTTTACCAATCCAGCCACGGGCCCATCCATCTGGCCCATCAAGATTCACTCTCATTTCATCAGTCCATAAAACCTTAGAAAAATCAGTCTTGAGATATTTCTTGGCCCAGTCTTGACGTTTCAGCTTGTGTGTCTTGTTCAGTGGTGGTCGTCTTTCAGCCTTTCTTACCTTGGCCATGTCTCTGAGTATTGCACACCTTGTGCTTTTGGGCACTCCAGTGATGTTGCAGCTCTGAAATATGGCCAAACTGGTGGCAAGTGGCATCTTGGCAGCTGCACGCTTGACTTTTCTCAGTTCATGGGCAGTTATTTTGCGCCTTGGTTTTTCCACACGCTTCTTGTGACCCTGTTGACTATTTTGAATGAAACGCTTGATTGTTCAATGATCACGCTTCAGAAGCTTTGCAATTTTAAGAGTGCTGCATCCCTCTGCAAGATATCTCACTATTTTTGACGTTTCTGAGCCTGTCAAGTCCTTCTTTTGACCCATTTTGCCAAAGGAAAGGAAGTTGCCTAACAATTGTGCACACCTGATATAGGGTGTTGATGTCATTAGACCACACCCCTTCTCATTACAGAGATGCACATCACCTAATATGCTTAATTGGTAGCAGGCTTTCGAGCCTATACAGCTTGGAGTAAGACAACATGCATAAAGAGGATGATGTGGTCAAAATACTCATTTGCCTAATAATTCTGCACGTAGTGTAGGTATTAGCTTTGCCTGAATTGGTTATATACCATTTTCTTCTATCTGACGGTGATTTTTAAAAAATGAAAGTACAGTGTTTTTTCCTCAAGGGTTCATACAGAATCCATATATTATTTATATGGCACGTGTTGTATTCTGTATTACGGAGATATCCTCACCTAGATGCATTGCTTGTAGAGAAGAATACAGTAATGTACAGGGACCATACCATGGACCCTGTAGGGACCTGTGGCACAGTATGGGGTCCATGCACACAGATTTCTCTATGTGCTAATGTGAGATTCTTCAAGAATCTCCATTCATACATCATATATAAGCACCCTGTTATGGTCCATACAAAATGTGCTTGGTTCATAAAACATATTTTCACCAGTTGGACTGATGCCATGTTAGTTAGGAACTACCCATTTACACTCCAAAGTATTTTGTCAGTATTTCCCATTTGTACCAAAATAAACAGATTATCTGACAGATTTCCTGACCAATCATTGGTCAGATGGCCATATACACACAGGGATCTTTTGTTATATACACCAGCTATTGGTCTGATTGGACAGAAATTGGTCAGATAATCTGTTGGTGTAATACAGCTCTAAGGCAGCCCATATACATCGTACTACTGTGAGCAGATCCCAACTTGTCTTTGGGATCTGTTGACATTCCCCCTCCACGCTCCGTGCAGTGGGTCCATTAGGTGACCGAAATGTATATTGATGGGGGCAGGGCTGATAACTGTCGATCTGAAGATAAATCTCCATAATCCTGATTCTACAGATTGTATTGCAAACAAGGACCCCTCCAAAAAAATAAAATGGTCAGTCGTCTCATAAGAATGTGGTGTATGCATTATATACTGTTACCTGTACGCCCGTTGTGGCTGCTCTACAGACAAGTAGACCATTGTGCCGCCGCTGACCAACATCTGATAGGCGTTTCTGATAAAATTTGCAAATACAAAGGTCGTTCTCTCTGATTCATTTGCTTATCAGACTGTCAGCACTGAAATGGCTTTCATTTTCTCAATGCTATCATTTTTCCAGTCGTGCCGAGAAGTGGTTATTGTTGCTGACCATATGGGCTTATTCAGACGAGTGATGTTTTCTATTCATTTGCAATTGGTATGATTTGTGACTGCTCGCCATTCCTCCGTATAGCATGCATTTATCGTGTCTGTAAAAAAAGAAAAAGAAAGAAAAATGTCTACCCGTTGTTTCTTAGCAACCATCCGTGAACAACGCACCGCACGTGGTTGGCGGACTTGTGCTGTTTTTGACACACCCATTGACTTGAATGGGTGAGTCTAGTGTGAAAATTGGACTACAATAGTGCTCGGTTTGATTTTTCTCTGTACGGACTGATGGTCCACGAAGAAAACTGGACATCTGAATTGCATTGACTTTAATGTGCCGGCATTCAGTCCGTGTGCTGGCTGTCCTACAGTCAGACAGCACACGGACATCAGAATTGCTCATCTGAATGAGCGGCAGATTAGTTGCAGAAATTCCGGCCACTATGACATTCATCTGGTTTGGGCTTGCAGAAATCCAAATGTGCCGCATGTGACTATACCCTAGCATTTAACAATTCTGCGGTACCAATAGATCGTTCAGGATCTTAAGGAGGTTCTCCGGGAATTATTTAAAATGGCTGCCAGCAGCCTGTCCTAGAATACGAGAAGGACTGGTTACCACCACTTGACTTGAAGAGCTGCATGGGGGGGGGGGGGGGATCCAGTGAGGCCTTACTACACCACTCTACAATAGATGGTAACAATGTGATCCTGCCTATAATATGCCATCATGGCTGAGCAGGCTGACAGGAACACTCACCATGCAAACGCCAGAGAGCAGTGTGTAGTGAGTCCTTGCCCCACACTCTCCGGGGCAGCTGTGCAAGTGGAGGACACCAGTCCTTCTTACGTTCTAGCGCAGGTCGCTAGTGGCCATTTTAAATTATTCCTGAGAACCCCTTTAATTTATTGGAACATTTTTCTTAATTATCAGCTACAGTTAAAGCATTTATGAATTTCCGGTGTTAGACAATTCAAGTTAATGCTCACACCGTGGCAACAATTTACAATATTTTGGATGGAAAACCTTGTTTCAGAATGACAGAATGGTTTTGATGCCCCCCCCCCCCCCAGCTGTTCATCCTGTGCCTCCTGATACATGAACACGTCAAAACTATTGTGAAAGCTGACACACAGTTGGAGGAAGGGAGCAGGAGGAAGTGAATGTGACTGTGTAAGAATGCAGATTTAAATGTCATCAGCTTTGCAATGTTATATGATGGCTCCTAAGGGGATTTTAATGGCTGCCATGTGTGGATGTCGCCAAGTGACAGAAATGTACTGAACTAGCAGCGCTGTGAGACGCTACAGCTTCTGTTAGTCACTGTGTTCCTGTAAAGAGGAGTATGTATGTGCCCGCTGCCTTTCATGTCTCCTCTGAGGGGATCGTTCCGTCAATGTTCCCAGCCTTCTTGAGACTAATCCCACAGCCAGCCAGAAAACACTCACCTGGGGGCGCTAAATTCTACCTTGGTTTGACCTCGTCCTAAGATGTCCCAATATTTTCCTGAATGGTGTGCGCTACGCCTTTTATTACATATTTTACTACATACATCACTGAAGGTAGGTGTGAAAGAGCCCTTAGGTGTCCACATCAGAAGTGCTTTCCCCCAATGAACATTGCTAGGAACAGGCCCTCCCGATAATTGCTCCAGTCATTGGTCCGTGTAAAGGGGCCTTAACACATCGGCTCAGATTTACTAATGTGCCTGCACCTAGAATACGTCTAAAAAGTGGAGCGAATTGGCAGTGTTGGTGCAGCTATGGTTTCTACACTTTTCCGACCTGTTCAAAATAGCTTAGCAGGAAGGTGCAGAACTTCATGTCAAAAGGATGTGGCCTAAGATGCGCCAATTTGCACCACCATTCTGGCATAAAAATCTTTCTCAAATATGGCCGACAAATAGCTGGTCAGAGAAAAGTGTCTGTCCCTGCACCTGATTTATCATCCAGCCTGGGTCCCAGTGATAAGTCTGGTGCAGGTGTAGACACCATCATTAGGATTAGCCGTCGTTCACATCTCTGTCAGGAGATCCGGCAGGCAGTTCCGGCTCAGAGCAGTCTGCCAGATTCCCTATCTTTCCGCCAGATCCCCATTCACTGCAGTGAGGTCCAGCAGTGATCCGGCCGATTCCGGCATAAATGCTGTGTTTTAGCCCAACAAAAACTGTTGCATGCAGTGTTTTTTTTTTTTTTTTTTGTCTGGCCGACACCCGCATTTGCGCCAGATCTCCAAAACGGAGAAGTGAACACGGCTTTAGTAAATCTGGGCCGTTTTCTACAATTCGGATGTGGGCATTTTCTCAGATGTATTTCAGACATTGCTTTGGCAACCAAGACGCCCTTCTCTTTTTCATAAGAATGGTCCTAAAATGACCCACTCAAAATTTTGAAAATGGTTGTCAGACTGTGTTGAGATATGACATGAGTATGGAAATAAGCTAGGTATGAGCCAACAGTAAACCCATCGGCATGAGGTTTTCATCTGATTCTCCTTCAAGGTGGCCAGACAAATCTATGGCTACATAACGGACCATACATATACGCATCCATCTTCCCTTACTCACTTGTACACTTGCCCGTTCAGCTTGTCCAAGGGGGGGCATATATTTCAGTAAGAACAGTGAGATGGTTGTCAGGCAGACTACTCTTGTGCCACTTATCTCACAAATTTTGCTTACCCTGGCATCTGTCACCTTGTGCTGTCCGTATCCTTATGTCCGTTCCACAGCACCTGCTAAAACTAGAACATGTCCTATTCTTGTCCGTTTTACGGACAAGGATAGGACTGTTCTATAGAGGGCAGGATGTTCCATGTGTTCCGGATCGCAAAACCAGCTATGGTCGTATGCAAGAGCTGTAAGGGACATATTACTGATGTAGTTGTATGAAGGTGGAGGTAGCGCTAGGCTTTGCTTCTCTCTGGGAGAAAGACAGTTTACTGCCCTAGGTCTGAGGAAAGGCCAAGACAGAGTGACTTGGAACGCCGTGTGCCCCCCTGGGTACACAGAATGAAGCTCACATGCCTCACCAGCCTCCCCTCTGATGTAAGAAACCTATGTGTATCTGGTAGACATAATGCAAGTCATTTTAATACGTTTTTCTCTTGTTTTAGCCATTATCAATTTGGAGAAAAAATAAAATAAAAATATATAATACAGTGTCAATCAATGGGGTAGAGCAACAACCTGAACATCATTTAAATCTGAGGGTACCTGCTTGTATGTTGAAAATTCTTATGAAAAAAGTAATAAAATCTGCACATACCAGTAAGGCCTCATGCACACGTGTGCCAGCCTGGCCTATGCCAGGCTGGCATAGGCCAGGTCCGCAATGCATGAGCACCGACCGTAGGGCCGCCACATGCGGACGCGGACCCATTCACCCATTCTGCATCTGACAGTCTGCACCGCAAAAAAGTAGTTCATGCACAGACATAAACCCTATGGAAGCACTCCGTACAGTTCCGTGCCTCCGTTCAGCACTGACCTTCTGGATTGCGAACCCATTCAAGTGAATGGGTCCGCATCCGTGATGCGGGGTGCACATGGCCAGTGCCCGTGCATTGTGGACCGCAGTATGGCCAAGGTCGGGCAGTGGCCGTGTGCATGAGGCCTAAATGTGCACTACTTATTGCATTTTTTTGTGTGGATTTTGTGTATTTTTATGCAGATTTTCTGTCTTTTCATAACTCCACTGAAGTCTGTGGGGAAAACCACAATGCATCAGCTGTGGAGCCGCACAAACAATCCATGTGCTGCAGGGCGACTTCTGTGCGTACAAAATATGCACCGTGTACATGAGATTTGGAAAGACCTGCTGGTACTGTATTACACTGTGGATTTTCTGCCCAAAAATCTATACAGAAAAAACCTTTGCAATCCGCAGCTTGTGCAGGCAGCTACCTGTGTTTCACTATATTTATTTGCCTGTATTTTCTATTTCATCTGCATAGATCAGTCATAAAGGGAAATGGATCCCAAAAGGAGGAAGTAGGAAATAGGAGGTAGCAGGAACAAGCATCCTGCAGGTTTTTATATTTTTCATGCGCACTAAATGATCTTTCATATGACACTTCCGCTAGTTCTCAGATTTTACAGGATCGCACATGTTCTGGAGGTTTCAGTTCTTGTAGTTTTTTTACTTTTGCCGTATACATTTGCAGCTTGTATTTTAATCCTGAGGTCTGTAGATGTGAGCACGTCCCTGTATACATCCTAGTGTAGTGTTATATAGGGTTTATTCCTATCCATAAATCTGATGTCCCACTAGTCTCCTACATACAATGATATAGAGGTCTGTAGATGTGAGCACGTCCCTGTATACATCCTAGTGTAGTGTTATATAGGGTTTATTCCTATCCATAAATCTGATGTCCCACTAGTCTCCTACATACACACACATACAATGATATAGAGGTCTGTAGATGTGAGCACAGTCCCTGTATACATCCTAGTGTAGTGTTATATAGGGTTTATTCCTATCCATAAATCTGATGTCCCACTAGTCTCCTACATACAATGATATAGAGGTCTGTAGATGTGAGCACGTCCCTGTATACATCCTAGTGTAGTGTTATATAGGGTTTATTCCTATCCATAAATCTGATGTCCCACTAGTCTCATACATACACACACATACAATGATATAGAGGTCTGTAGATGTGAGCACAGCCCTGTATACATCCTAGTGTAGTGTTATATAGGGTTTATTCCTATCCATAAATCTGATGTCCCACTAGTCTCCTACATACACACACATACAATGATATAGAGGTCTGTAGATGTGAGCACGTCCCTGTATACATCCTAGTGTAGTGTTATATAGGGTTTATTCCTATCCATAGATCTGATGTCCCACTAGTCTCCTACATACACACACATACAATGATATAGAGGTCTATAGATGTGAGCACGTCCCTGTATACATCCTAGTGTAGTGTTATATAGGGTTTATTCCTATCCATAAATCTGATGTCCCACTAGTCTCCTACATACACACACATACAATGATATAGAGGTCTATAGATGTGAGCACGTCCCTGTATACATCATAGTGTAGTGTTATATAGGGTTTATTCCTATCCATAAATCTGATGTCCCACTAGTCTCATACATACACACACATACAATGATATAGAGGTCTGTAGATGTGAGCACAGCCCTGTATACATCCTAGTGTAGTGTTATATAGGGTTTATTCCTAACCATAAATCTGATGTCCCACTAGTCTCATACATACACACACATACAATGATATAGAGGTCTGTAGATGTGAGCACAGCCCTGTATACATCCTAGTGTAGTGTTATATAGGGTTTATTCCTATCCATAGATCTGATGTCCCACTAGTCTCCTACATACAATGATATAGAGGTCTATAGATGTGAGCACGGCCGTGTATACATCCTAGTGTAGTGTTATATAGGGTTTATTCCTATCCATAGATCTGATGTCCCACTAGTATTATACATACACACACACACACATACAATGATATAGAGGTCTATAGATGTGAGCACGGCCCTGTATACATCCTAGTGTAGTGTTATATCGGGTTTATTCCTATACATAGATCTGATGTCCCACTAGTCTCATACATACACACACACACACACACACACACTGATATAGAGGTCTGTAGATGTGAGCACGTCCCTGTATACATCCTAGTGTAGTGTTATATAAGGTTTATCCTATCCATAGATCTGATGTCCTACTAGTCTCCTACATACAATGATATAGAGGTCTATAGATGTGCGCACTGCCCTGTATTCATCCTAGTGTAGTGTTATATAGGGTTTATTCCTATCCATAGATCGGATGTCCCACATACAATGATATAGAGCAGGGATGCTCAACCTGCGGCCCTCCAGCGGTTGCAAAACTACAACTCCCATCACGCCCTAACAGCTATAGGCTGTCTAGGCATGCTGGGAGTTGTAGTTTTGCAACAGCTGGAGGGCTGCAGGTTGGGCATCCCTGATATAGAGGTCTGTAGATGTGAGCACTGCCCTGTATACATCCTAGTGTAGCGTTATATAGGGTTTATTCCTATCCATAAATCTGATGTCCCACTAGTCTCATACATACATACATACATACAATGATATAGAGGTCGGTAGATGTGAGCACGTCCCTGTATACATCCTAGTGTAGTGTTATATAGGGTTTATTCCTATCCATAGATCTGATGTCCCATTAGTCTCCTACATACATACACACACATACAATGATATAGAGGTCTGTAGATGTGCGCACAACCCTGTATACATCCTAGTGTAGTGTTATATAGGGTTTATTCCTATCCATAGATCTGATGTCCCACTAGTCTCATACATACACACACATACAATGATATAGAGGTCTATAGATGTGCGCACAACCCTGTATACATCCTAGTGTAGTGTTATATAGGGTTTATTCCTATCCATAGATCTGATGTCCCACTAGTCTCATACATACACACACATACAATGATATAGAGGTCTATAGATGTGCGCACTGCCCTCCTAGTGTAGTGTTATATAGGGTTTATTCCTATCCATAAATCTGATGTCCCACTAGTCTCATTCATACACACACATACAATGATATAGAGGTCTATAGATGTGCGCACTGCCCTGTATACCTCCTAGTGTAGTGTTATATAGGGTTTATTCCTATCCATAGATCTGATGTCCCACTAGTATTATACATACACACACACACACATACAATGATATAGAGGTCTATAGATGTGAGCACGGCCCTGTATACATCCTAGTGTAGTGTTATATCGGGTTTATTCCTATACATAGATCTGATGTCCCACTAGTCTCATACATACATACACACACACACACACACACACACACACTGATATAGAGGTCTGTAGATGTGAGCACGTCCCTGTATACATCCTAGTGTAGTGTTATATAAGGTTTATCCTATCCATAGATCTGATGTCCTACTAGTCTCCTACATACAATGATATAGAGGTCTATAGATGTGCGCACTGCCCTGTATTCATCCTAGTGTAGTGTTATATAGGGTTTATTCCTATCCATAGATCGGATGTCCCACATACAATGATATAGAGCAGGGATGCTCAACCTGCGGCCCTCCAGCGGTTGCAAAACTACAACTCCCATCACGCCCTAACAGCTATAGGCTGTCTAGGCATGCTGGGAGTTGTAGTTTTGCAACAGCTGGAGGGCTGCAGGTTGGGCATCCCTGATATAGAGGTCTGTAGATGTGAGCACTGCCCTGTATACATCCTAGTGTAGCGTTATATAGGGTTTATTCCTATCCATAAATCTGATGTCCCACTAGTCTCCTACATACAATGATATAGAGGTCTGTAGATGTGAGCACGTCCCTGTATACATCCTAGTGTAGTGTTATATAGGGTTTATTCCTATCCATAGATCTGATGTCCCATTAGTCTCCTACATACATACACACACATACAATGATATAGAGGTCTGTAGATGTGCGCACAACCCTGTATACATCCTAGTGTAGTGTTATATAGGGTTTATTCCTATCCATAGATCTGATGTCCCACTAGTCTCATACATACACACACATACAATGATATAGAGGTCTATAGATGTGCGCACAACCCTGTATACATCCTAGTGTAGTGTTATATAGGGTTTATTCCTATCCATAGATCTGATGTCCCACTAGTCTCATACATACACACACATACAATGATATAGAGGTCTGTAGATGTGCGCACTGCCCTCCTAGTGTAGTGTTATATAGGGTTTATTCCTATCCATAAATCTGATGTCCCACTAGTCTCATTCATACACACACATACAATGATATAGAGGTCTATAGATGTGAGCACAGCCCTGTATACATCCTAGTGTAGTGTTATATAGGGTTTATTCCTAACCATAAATCTGATGTCCCACTAGTCTCATACATACACACACATACAATGATATAGAGGTCTATAGATGTGAGCACAGCCCTGTATACATCCTAGTGTAGTGTTATATAGGGTTTATTCCTAACCATAAATCTGATGTCCCACTAGTCTCATTCATACACACACATACAATGATATAGAGGTCTATAGATGTGCGCACTGCCCTGTATACCTCCTAGTGTAGTGTTATATAGGGTTTATTCCTATCCATAAATCTGATGTCCCACTAGTCTCCTACATACAAAGATATAGAGGTCTATAAATGTGCGCACTGCCCTGTATACCTCCTAGTGTAGTGTTATATAGGGTTTATTCCTATCCATAAATCTGATGTCCCACTAGTCTCCTACATACAATGATATAGAGGTCTATAGATGTGCGCACTGCCCTGTATACCTCCTAGTGTAGTGTTATATAGGGTTTATTCCTGTCCTTCTCTCCAGCACATGCCCCTGCAGCTCCATTAATCCAGTGTTTCGGCTTATAAGATTTATTACCCACATGCATTTCTTGAAATGAGATTGAAATCCAAACAATTTGGCAACGGCTGTAAATCTGGGTCACCTATTTGTATTTTTTTCTCTCCTAGTTTTGGCATAAAGCATGCTTCCACTGCGAAATCTGCAAGATGACCCTGAACATGAAGAACTACAAGGGATACGATAAGAAGCCATACTGTAGCGCGTGAGTGACAAATGACTTAATGTGTAGTGAGATCTCAGCAGCTCGCACATCACTGCACAGCACTGGGCGCTCAATGCCCAGACTGCTGCTTGTAAAGGGGCCACCCACCACATATTCACATATAGATCCTATTATGTATGTAGAACACATGGCTTTAGGACAATTTATTATTATGTAACAGGCACCCATAATTTCATTCACTGGCCATAATACTAAATTAACACCGCTTCACGCTGGTGAATCTTATGCCCAGGCTGAGAAAGCGGTTTTCTCTTACAGCTTTGTAGGACATGGTAAGTGCCACAGCACTATATTATCCAGTCAATAATGGCCAAATTTAATAAGGTATTCAGTGGCACAATCTATATTCCTGACTGATCTGCCATTTAGGACTATAGGAAGCCTGCTCTACATCCCCTGTAAGACCTGTAATAGTAGTCCTAGTCATCCTTCCAAATGTCCTATTTTTCACCGGATTGTCCCACGAAACAAATCTAAAATGGGGCAAAGCTTCTGCAAATGTGCCACAAAATTGGGGTGGTTTTGTGGGAGGTAAATGGGGTGGAGCTTAAAGAGTGTAATCACCACATATTAGTATGTTAGATGGTCAGTAGTACCTGTCCATTCGCACTTGTAAGCAGAGTCCTATGATGTCTCTGGCATCTCCTTATGTTCTGTCAATCCTAAAAAATAATAATAATAAGACGTTTTATAACATGCAAATTACTACTAGGTGCAATGAAGGAAGTGCTCTTGCACCTAGAGGCTCCCCTCCCTGTCTTCTATGCTGTGATGGACAGGCCTGGCAGTCCCTGAAGTCTCCAGAGATTGCGTTTTGTACATGCACAGTAAACCACTGGGCAGATGGGCACTCTCCATCCCTTTACTGTGCATGTACAGACCGTGATTCCACAGGACTTCCAGGACTGCCTGGCCTGTACATCACAGTGGTCGGGGCACAGCATGAAAAAAAAACTTTTTATAATATGCCAATTACCCCTAGGTGCAAAGAAGGCGGTGTTGTTACACCCAGAGTCTTGCCTACCCCCTCAATCCTGTGTTCTATGCTGTGCCCCCACCACGGTGATGTACAGGCCAGGCAGTCCCTGAAGTCCCGCGGGATCACGTTCTGTACATGCGCAGTAAAGCAATGGAGATTGCCCATCTGCCCAGTATTTTCTATCCCTTTACTGCGCATGTACAAAACATGATCTCTTGAGACTTCAGAGACTGCCAGGCCTGTCCTTCACAGCTTAGAAGATGGGGAGCCTCTGGGTGCAACAAGGTGCAGCAGCACTTCCCTCATTGCACCTAGTGGTAATTTGCATGTTTTTTGAGGATTGATGGAACATATGGAGATGGCAGAGACCTCATGGGACTCTGCTTACAAGCGCGTATAGGCAGATACGCAGCACGTTAGACATGGTGGTATGTGTTGACAGATGCCTTTTAAATGGCCCGCGAATGAGAAACTAAATGTTAAGAGGTATGTGTATTGGCTGTCACCCAACTTTTTTTTTTTTAATGGGTGGGCGTGTAGACTTTAAAGGATCACCTTCGAGGATCATTTGGGCAGACCCCCCACCCTGACGTGTCTATACCTGTGGAGAGAAAATTATATTATTATACTGATGCAAAGGGGAAGTTAAGCTTTTTCCCATCGCAACCAGTTACATTCCAGGCCCATTAGAAAAATGAAAGAAGCAACTGCTCAATTTTTCCCTTCAAGCTCTTTTGAATAATCTTCCCCGTATTGTCTGCAGGTGTTAAGCAGTCCAGCTTCCATGTCCATGATGTCTGTCTGGGGTTAAGCTGGCCACACAAGAAGCGTCATGTTTACTTCTGCAGTTAATGACTAGGAGCAGAGAAAGCTTCCCTGCACGCCAATTAAAAAGGCGGCATGAATTGTAGAGCACTTGTGATAACATTGAATCAAGTGGTTGGCATATGTAGAGGCAGGCAAGGCGGGCAGCTCTCTGTGTTGAAACTCGTGAGTTATTGATGGGTTTTTAGGCCTGGAACTCGCAGGGTGGGTTGGTCCAGGAGACTGTTGAACCTAATCGGTATTCGATAGAGTGCACAGGTTATTGAATGTGGCTCCACGCTGTGGTAATGGCGCCTGTCACATATACACACGCATTTGGCCACCTCTGATACAACGAGCATGTTAAACATGTATGCAAGCTGCTTTTCTGAGACTTGCCGTCACTCGCACGTGTTGCCACATGTATCTCCAGCCATATAAAAATATATTGCAAATGTGGGAGCTGCTTTCTGTACCAGTTTTAAGAGCTGATTTTCAGCTGAATGAACATTTGGAGGGGCATCATTCACACTCATTGCCCTGTGTAAAGAGGGCAATCACAACCACTTTGTTGCTGTAAGCACTTCGGATTTTCTACATGCCATTCCACTGTAGAAATAAAATCTGCAGCGCATATGCCACGTGTGGCCATACCCTAGTGGTTGGATAGTGTGCACATACATGGCTCTGTGTTCATACCCCAGAGCTTTTCTGCCCTTAGCGTCCATTCACACGTCCGCAATGCGGTCCGCAAAACACGGACACCGGCCATGTGTGTTCCGCGTTTTGTGGACCGCACATGGCCGGCACTTTAAATAGAAATGCCTTTTCTTGTCCTTGTCTGCGGACAAGAATAGGACATGTTCTATTTTTTTGCAGAACGGAAGTGCGGGTGTGGACAGCACACCGTGCTGTCTGCATCTTTTGCGGCCCCATTAAAAATGAATGGGTCCGGATCCTTTCCGCAACGTTGCAGGACGGATCCGGACCCATTTTGCGGACGTGTGAATGGACCCTTACTCCCATAGTTTTCATTGGTATCGCCCGTGCTGATAGACCTGCTACTTTTCATGGCTTTGTCTTAAGTACCTCAGGTAAATGTCGAAGTATAACACGACTTGTGTGTACTCATCCTTGGTGTAATTGGCGGCTCATTCTGTGGAGACGACAAGTGCATCATTCATTTATTTTGGGCAGGAGCAGGCTGCAACAGCAAAGAAACCTTTTTCTAGAACCATATATGGGCCCCTGTCATATCATGTTATACTCTCCCCCCTTTCTTCAGCACCCTTTTGTGCAGAGCTGGTCCGGTCCTACTGCGGCTGCTTTTTTGCAATGTGATGTCACAGTAGATGCCTGATGGAAACCCACCTGTGATGTCATAATGGCTTACCTCACTTAAACAGTTGTGATGTCACAGCAGTTACCTGATGGGAACCCTCTTGTGATGTCATAATAGCTTACATAACTAAGCCGGTTGTGATGTCACAGTAGATGCCTGATGGAAACCCACCTGTGATGTCATAATGGCTTACAGGACTAAAGCCCACCAGTATGAAGCCGACTTATGATGGTCAAATCCTTGTTTGCTGGCAGCTCATCGCCATGTTTAAATGGTATGTGCTGCTGACAATATGCAGTGAAGTGAGTGTGTCCTAACAATCGTAATAATTATCATTATAGATAATTATGATAATCAGTTTGCATCAGGTCACTTGAAAGCCCTTTAAACAAGCGGCAGTCGACTTGACTATCGCTGATGAGAACAGCTGCTGATTTGATGTCACGGGTGCTAGCCATAGACCACCTCATTCATGACTCTCCAGAAAAAAAGAAAAAAAATATATAGAACATGTCTTATTCTTGTCCGTTCTGCGGACAAGAATAGGCATTTCTATTATAGTTGGCCTGGTCGTGTGCATGCAGCCTATCGATGAGAAACTACTATGATTGTTTGGATTCCTTGACCTCATTCAGGACCCCTGTGCAAATGCACAGGTTACATATATGGTGTGTCTAACCCTGATTTCAGGAGCAAAAACCCTTGTTTCTGACATAGCGACAAAAAAAGAAAAACAACAACCCTGTTTTAAATTGATATTTAAATGGCTGCACAATTTTATGCACAAAACTGCTTG